>NW_028141243.1:0-140446 GCF_030444845.1 Prenolepis imparis
CGAAGAATTATCCAATGTGTTTGTGATTATCTCATATTACATAATTGAGAAAAAAAATAATCGACAGCTAAAGACATTTAGACTTTTATTTATTAAGAGTTTCCTATAAAAAATTTAACTGCAAGATTTAATTAGAAAGAATCAATAAGCACATACATTTCTTTATAAACATAATAGTAAATAAAATATAGAACGATGACGTATTAAAACATACATTAAGAATAAAATAAATACTTTAAATTCTCATTTTATTTATATTTATTTATATTTATATTTTTATATATTTACTTTTCATTATATTAGTAAATGAGAAATACATTATACAAATTCGAGTAGAGAAAATTAAGAAATATATATTATACATTGCTAAAAATTTTAAATTAACATTTTATATAATTACATATGACAAATGTTAAAAAGAATTTGTTATATAATAAAATAATAATTAAATTTGATACAACATATTTTAGTTTCATTTCCGCTATTGTTACGGTTTACTTTATATCTAATTGATTATAAATTTCCAAGCTTCTAGAATTCAAAATTAATATCAGATAATTTTTCTCTCTTCCCCTCTCTCTTTCACTCTCCTTTTTTCTCTTTTTTTCTCTTATATCCTTATATCAGGTATTATATTAACATCACTGAATACGCGTGATGTTACGAAATAAACGATGAATAAAATGCAAGGAGCAATCTTCGTAAGTCGTTAAATGACGAAGGCAATCGACCAGCAGAATATCTAATGCGAGCAAATAATATTATTAGCATGATTTCCGTGATGTATATATTGCGACGTCTTTACCCGCCTCGCGAACGCCGATCGCGAAGGGGGGTTCGTGCAATCTCAAAAGTTCAACGGTAATGATTAGTTATTCGTTAACGATAGAAATTCCGGTATCCGGAGCGTTCGTTAAATATGCGAACCTTCGGTAACCGGGGTGCTCGGTAATATACTGCAATTCGGTAACCCGGTATGTTCGTGAAATAATTGGGCGCCAGGCGCGATTTCTCGCGCCACGGTAACGAGAACATTTTAGAGTAGCGGAATAGCGGTCCGGCTGCGCCTAGCCCAGTCTATGGCAGAGGGGCGCGATTCTTAAGTAACACAATGAATAGATTCTGGAGAGGTGGGGGGGGGAAGCATTCGATATACACTTTCAATATTTAACAAGCAAGTATATTTAACATATATTACATTAAATAGACATTTACAATTATCAAGCTAATAATAACGGAGTTATAAAAAGATTAACATACGATCGGAACAAAGCTCGGTAGAGGATATAATCGCGATATACAAACGTATTCGAAGTGACAATAACAACGGTAGCGAACAATAGGTGCGAGAAGATAAGTGCGATATCCAAAAACTCAGGAATGCGATCGCGGCATTCCTCACGCGCGCGAGACTAATGTCTTCACAATCGATATATCGGGATGTCGGAATATTCGGCGTACGTAATTACGGTAGATTTGAGAAGGCTCAAATGGCTCACGGAAAACTTTTATAACGCTATTATATAATACGGTATTTACGGAATCTTCACAAAAATTGAATACACAGTAATGTCGCGGTATACGTACGACTCTCGCAGAGTAAAACGCAATCTCAATACGGTAACGTTAACTCGCAGAAAGCGACCCCGCGCAAATTCCGATGCTCCTTCACGCGATCTTAGAATTCCAACCAAAGAAACGATACGGTATGATGTGGTACGATACAATATATTGTTACGGATATTAATTTATGACTACTGTGTGTCAGTGATGCAAGATTTCACGCGCGACAGCCACTTCGCGACAGCCATCTTGCAGTGGAGGGGGTAAGTCGGCAGCGCAGAGCGCACCGAAAAAGATGAGAACCCTTGTCCTTCGAACATATGTAGAAGAGGACAGGTATATATCTTTTGTCCTTTATTTTCTTTTGATAGAATAGAGCTACGAATTTCGATCGAATCCGGAATACTGGCGATAGCGAGTAGGCGATGCGACCCAATATGCAAAAAGAAAATATAAAATATAAAAAATATATTTAATATTATAAAATAATATTAATAAAATTAATATATTTTAAACATAAATTAAGTAACTTATATTTAAAATTTTAATTAAAAATAATTATTAATTAATAATAATTATAATTAATAATTATAAGTATATTTTATATATAAAAATCCACTCTTGGCCAATATATACGCCTTTCTATTAAAAAAGATTTTTTATCTTTAAAGAAATAATTGTAATAAAATAATATTTTAATTTATAAATATTGTTTAAGATTTTATTCTTTTTATTCCCTATTTATTTTGTACTAATGTACGACGTACATATTGTTGCTCAACGGAAACCGCGAGAAGGTGGTGGTTTCTTCCGTCAAAAAATTTAAAATGTATATTGGGAAATGTCATTATTAAAAAAATATTAAAATTATAAAATAATAAAAATAAATAAATAAGTATTTAAAATTAAAAAAAATTAATAAAAAAATTAATAAAATAAATAAAAAAGAAATAAAAGTCAATTATATATAATTAATTAATAAAAAGTGAATTGCATCCCAATATACTTCGACATATAAATATATTATGTGTATGTGTGTGTGTGTATATATATTTATATACACAATTTTCTTACATGCTTATAAGCATGACGTCTTTTAAATAAAATGTATTATTAATAAGACGAGGGACCAGGTATGTCGGCAACATCAGCGTCTGCAGCATGTAGCTTTAAAATATTTTTATTTTTTTACAGCAGTAGCATATAATTTGTCCGCCGACATAAGAAACAAATGTTTTTCATTAACTTGCATGTTTATAGCTGTTTCTCCCCTCGTCTTTAATGCAGATTTAAATACACAAATAGCATTAACAGAAGCCGACAAAAATTTATTACGTTTTTTTTGTTTTTACATTATTTAAAAGAGAAAACATTCTCTCCGGATCGGCATTAGAATTTGGAAGCGATCTAATAGTATTTATAACATTTTTTAAATTAGGATATTTAGCATTATTATTGGTGTCTCGACGTTGTAAAATTTCTTTCCAAGCATTATCAAAATTTAATTTAGTGAGACTTTGTTTTTCTTCCATTGTAAAATCTGATTCTAATGCAATCCATTCTTTTTTTAAAGCATCTTCATCAAAACCGCTAATAGTTTTAATGACGAAAGAAACGTTATAGAATGATGTTTCTCTATTATAAAATAAGCTTACAAATGGTTGAAAAACTATTAATTGTGATAAAAATGTGTCATTTATTGGTAATCTTTTACGAATTTCTTCTGCAGCAGTCACATAAAATGTTAAACAATTTTCTCGAATAATTTTAACAATGTCTACGTGACCTTCCAGTAGTAATTCGTTAAGATATTCCTCTTCTGAACCCAAAGTAACTTCATTAAGATCTTTTTGGTTCTCCTTTAGAGAGAATGCAATATTTTCAGAAAATGATTGTAAATGCTCTTCTTTTAAAAAAATTTTTGCAGATTTGGAAAAGAAATTTTTTGGATTTTGGTTGTAATAAATGAATTCTGGTTTCTAATGCTTGAAAAAATGCATTAAATGCATTAAAGAAATTTAAAGTATATTTTAAAAAAAGAAAATAAGCTTTTAGTTAACGTTGTTCATCATAGACAGTAGATATTCTCCAGAATTTTTTTTTTCCCTTACAACCATTTCGGTAGGAAAATATTTAATTGTATCCCAAGATTCAAGAAGTCGTTCGACACATAAATAATGAGACAGCCAGCGTGTATCACATAATTTTAATATTTTGCGATTTGTTTCTTGGAAACATTCACAAAATTCTCTGAAAATTGCTGTACGTTTTGGGCTGCTGTTCAAATAATTAGAAATTTTTTTTATAAATTCATTGCAATACGCAGGTATTTTATTACATGCAGTATGCGCTGCTAATGCAGCGGAGTGGCAAGGGCATGTTAAAGTTAGTAAACGTGGACATAGTTCTCCCAACTTTTTTTTGAACGATAAATATTTCCCTGTCATAACAGATGCGTTATCGCACGATAAGGCAACAATATTTGGAAATGGTATCTGCAGTTTCCACATTTCACATTTAAATGCCTGAAACAACTTTTCTGCGCTTGAATCTTTGGCATCAATATCGATTAATTTGACTAATTGCGAGCGAACATCTAATGTCTCCGAATCAACGTATCGGACAACAAAAGTCATCCATTTATTATTAGATATGTCTGATGTTTCGTCAATAAAAACTGAAAACTTTGTATTTTGAATTTTATTGACGACACGATCCGTCTCAATCGGACACAAAACGTTTGTAATAATGCTTTTACATTTCGTTCGACTCATGCTCATGCTTTTCAATACGTCAGGATCTTCTCCTATTTGTTGAAAAAATGTAAGAATCTCTGTTGCATTTTGATGAGAAATGTTTTTATCAGCAATTAATGCTGCATATCTGATTTCCGCGGATTTTTTACGCTCATTAAATGGCAAAAGAGATTTATTTTGCATATTTAAATCTTCTAAATTTCATTGATTTTTTTCTAGATATTTTTATATATATTTATATGTGTTTTGGATTCTGCATGACGATGGATTTGCGATAAACTACTAGCGATAGATTTATAACAAATCAAACAAAAAAATAAACTTTCTTCATGTGGCACTTCACGCAACCAAAGTTTAAATTCTTCAGTATCTAACCATTCTTTTTTAAATATTGATTTACGCAATTTTTTTATTGGTATCAACATCATCATTACTATTATTATCAGATGATAATGTATTCTTTTTAATATTATTTTGTTGATACGCGGAGTCAGCATGTCTTAATATGTATGTTGAATTGCACGAAAAAGTTTTATTGCATATACTGCAATAAAATAAAGACTACTATCAGATGATACTTTACATACCCAAGATTTGTATCGGTCGTCTGTAAGCCAAGCTTCTGCAAAACTTCGCTTACGAGCTTTTCGGGGCTTCGTCAATTCAACACACATTTTTCGTTACTTTATACTATTTGTTAAAGCGAAATATATATACTGATCAAGAGCTAATTGCTCGAAAACGAGAGATGTTTATAGTAAAACGGTCTACAGCCGACTCGACGAATTTCGAAGACATAAATGTCAAAAACCTGTCGCTAGATTGTTATTGTGTCAAACAGCTGATTGGAGAGCTGCTTGACAAGACGAGACGCGCGGTAAAACGATCAACACGCGCAAAAAAGGTAAACACGGCTCGTCGGGAAGCCGAATATAATGATTGAAATACATTTCCCAATATACAATATTTTAAATTTTTTGACGGAAGAAACCACCACCTTCTCGCGGTTTCCGTTGAGCAACAATATGTACGTCGTACATTAGTACAAAATAAATAGAGAATAAAAAGAATAAAATCTTAAACAATATTTATAAATTAAAATATTATTTTATTACAATTATTTCTTTAAAGATAAAAAATCTTTTTTAATAGAAAGGCGTATATATTGGCCAAGAGTGGATTTTTATATATAAAATATACTTATAATTATTAATTATAATTATTATTAATTAATAATTATTTTTAATTAAAATTTTAAATATAAGTTACTTAATTTATGTTTAAAATATATTAATTTTATTAATATTATTTTATAATATTAAATATATTTTTTATATTTTATATTTTCTTTTTGCATATTGGGTCGCATCGCCTATTCGCTATCGCCAGTATTCCGGATTCTCTCGAAATTCGTAGCTCTATTCTATCAAAAGAAAATGAAGGACAAAAGATATATACCTGTCCTCTTCTACATATGTTCGAAGGACAAGGGTTCTCATCTTTTCGGTGCGCTCTGCGCTGCCGACCTACCCCCTCCACTGCAAGATGGCTGTCGCGAAGTGGCTGTCGCGCGTGAAATCTTGCATCACTGGTCCGCGTACGGTCGTGTGAACGTGCGATGGATGAGTGTGTGAGTAAGAGTGAGCCCCCTTTCGGAAATTCCTCACTATACCCGTCATTAGAGTCCACTTTTGAGTACCTGACATATTATGTCACTTTGTCTATCTAATGGGATATCGATAGGGGGGGCTCACGGCTTTTGCGCTACGTGCGGTAGTATGTAGATTCCCCATTATTATTTATTGTATTAAATTTACTGAAGAAGGTCCAAAGGAAGGACCGAAACGTTTAGATTCAATAAATTTGTTATTCCAACAAATTTGTTTTTAATATTTGCGTACCTACACCCTACGCGTGGCTCCATATAGCCTCCTTTTGAATTTGTAAATTAAATTATATATTTTATTAATTTTTTAACCAAGTTATACATTTTTAACATAATTTTAATTTAACAGTTGTGGCACAATAAAATATTCTTTTTCTTGTAATTTTGAAGGTGGAATAATCTTTATCATATTACACCATCACGTGAACATTTGGTTATCCGATCATTTCCATACATTTTTAAAAATACATGTGTGTGATTAAAATATAGACAATATTTTTATATAAATATCTAATTTATATTGAAATTGACAATAAATTACTTTTATAATTATTTGTATATGTATATAATATATATATATATATATATTATACAGGATGTGTCTCTGGGGGTCGATCATGTAACTTTTCTTTAGAGCGAAAACGTGAAAAGTGAACAATTTCACTATGGAAACCAATGCGTGATTGGCGGAACAAAGCAAAATTTTTCACTTTTCACGTTTTCACTCTAAAGAAAAGTTACATGATCGACCCCCTGAACTCATTGTCAGTGTCAAAACTGATACAGCAGCTTTTTTTATATGAAAACAAGTCGAAAATATTAATAAACATATGTCTGAATCCGAATGATTTCGAAGTTATAGAATATTAAAATTGCTTTCGTAAGACAATATAAATTGAAATAAATATGTTATTTAATGTCCTTTATTTTATTTAAATCTTTACAAAAAGTGTTCAAAAATTCCTCTGTTGACTTCGACACATACTTTTTAACACAAATTAATAAATTATTTCAAACTTTTTGAAAAATGTTTGAAGTTTCGTAAATGACATTTTTCAAAAAGCTGCTGTATCAGTTTTGACACTGAGTTTAGAAACCTCCTGTGTATTCTATTGGCTGTATGATGTGAACAATTCGTGTGACCTTCTCTTTCAATCCAAATAATTTCTAAAGTGAGCGAGTGAGGGAGAAGAAGAGAGAGATATTGTATATAGCACATTCGAGCTTGAAACTCGACTGCGAGAACAAGCACGTGAAGCAAGTGGCATCCGCATCATACTTTGTTAACTATGTTAAAATCTTTGTTTTTTTATTTTACTTTAATGGGACTCGCGACAGTGTCAAGTTCCTTGTCGATTTTACTGGTACAGCCCGCGGCATCAACCAGTCATCATATTTGGACAATGAGTCTATTGAAAGGATTACTTCGCAAAGGTCATCACGTACATATAGTGGACATTCATGAACCCAAAATCAAGGGCAAACTCGCGCAGAATATGACATACGCAGTAAGTACATTTATGTTATAAGAGATAACTTATATTATAAATTTAAATATATTCTAGATGATATTCTAGATAAAATTATTATTTTAACGCACAATATAAATTGATGGCTTATAATTGTTAGGTCAGTTGCATACAAGTAATGAAAGAAACGCATAAATGCTGCATCTTTACTATACATTTAAATAGTATCTGATAATAATAAAATTATTAATAAGAATAATAATAAAACAGTAAATAACACTACTTGTAATAAAATGCTATGTCACTACGTATTTTTATATATTGCTGCATTATCATTTAGATACTCCTTAAATGTACGTCAAATAATGCAGCAACCGTGCGACATTTCGGCATTCGTGTACAGCCAGCTTTACATAAATATTGTTTCCTAAAATCGTACGTGTCATTTTTATCCTGCATAAAAAAAATACTTATAATTTTTTTCAGGTTTTCGGTGATATAATGAAAGAATTGCACAATTCCGATGATTATAATCCAACTGAATGGGAAAAGTTTAGTACAATTTATACGACATACTTTTTATATGATATAGGAATAACGTTATGTGAAAAAACGATAGAAACTAAAGAAGCAAAGGAACTTTTGGAAATGATTAAAACTGTTGAATTTGATGTCATAGTACAAGACATTACATTATATCAATGCTTATATGCATTGTGGGAGGTAAGAATAAACAATCTATTAAAATCTGTGTATGTGTATATATAAATGATTTAAATTAGATAATTAAATAATTAAATGTAATCAATTAATTATAGTAATAATAATAATAGATATGTAGATGTTAGTGCACTACTTACTAGTAGCATTAATTACAGATTAAATTATAACTTTATGTATATACATATATATATAATGCTACTTTGAAAATATGTAGAATTATCTAATTTGTGACGTCACATGTGCAAAAAGCGATGTACAAAAGAAAAAAAAAGACATTTAAGAAAGAAAAAGAGAAACGCTATCAAAAGCTCTTAAAAACTTAATTAAACAATATCCAATTCAGATAATCTTCCCAGATAACCACAGTAATTATTATTCGAGTATATCATATTGACGTAAAAATGATGTATTTTGACGTTAAATTACGTAATTTTGACGTCAAAACGATATCATAATAATTACTGTGGCTATTTGAGTTTATAATGTAATTTTTCAGGAAAATCTGTAATTAAAATTTCCTTAACAAGAATTTTATCATCTTTTTCCTTTATTTTTTAATATTTATAACATTTATTTTTTGGCAACCTTTTTAAAATAAATTTGTGTTAAAATTTAACTACAAAGAATAAGATTTCTTATCTAGAAATTTGCTAGAGTACTTTTCCGAAACATAATTTGAGAAAAAACCTGTATCATCAGTTACCTAATCGCTTACAATTTGAGAATAGAATTACAATTAGAGATTGATATAAATAAATATTATATTTTTTAGAGAGAGTTAAGTTTTTTTATATGATTCACACACACGAAAAAGTCACTCTACATAGATAGTTTTCAGATTGCTAAAGGCAAACCGCCTGTAGTAGGCTTCATTCCGTTCGGTTCTGCATCTTATATTAAAGATTTCATCGGTGGTCCTTATTATCCGACTATCCGACCTTATACGCATTCACCTATTGCGAAACCCGAAGGTCTGTAACAGAAAACGTGTAATACTCTTTATTACATCGCGGATGATCTCATTCGACATTATTATTACATGCCGGGCTCTCAACAAACTGCTGCAATACACAGGTCACAAAATCAGGCCGTTACATGAGTTAGAAAAAAATATAACTATTGTATTAATCAATACTCATTCTGCGTTTGAGCCTGGAATTCCGCTACCGCCAAACGCTATAGAAATTGGAGGATTGCAAGCTCAAGTCGTACAACGAACTGCTGACGAGGAAGCAGTCACATATCCCGATGTAAGAGTAAATATTTTTATTATTTAACAATTAGTAAAAATAATAGCAAAATACTATCAAAATTGGACATCTAAAAAAATAGAAGTGATCGAAAATTTATCTTGAATTAAAACTTATCATTGATTTGTGCATATATATATAATTTTGATTTATATTTTTGTATTGTATATACAGAATATTATATAAAAAGAGATTTGTTTAATAATTAAGTTAAATTAAATTAAAGGAGACTTTTTTTATAAATAGTAAATAGTCATTAATTACTGCCAACAAAATTAATCAAATTTTTGTAATGTCTTATCATTTTTAGTCGAATTAAGTAATAATAAATAACCTCTATTTCAAATATATCATTTAAAAAATGTTAAAATTTAAAATTTTATTTTGAAGTAAATAAGCAATCTCTCATGTGTGTGTATTAGTCCAGTCGGCACGTCGTTTAAAATGGCCCAATTATGGAATAATTAGGACAAAGCTGGAATAAATTTTAATCGCTTTGTTTGGGTGTCAGATATGACATACTGAGTTTTCGACCTCCCCCGGGGTGAACTTCAACCGCCATCTTGGAAGAAAGGGGTGAAAAATCGGTTTTTTGCGAATATCTCAGTTTCTATTAGACACTTAGGTTAAAAATAGTTCTATACAATATTGTAGGAAATTAAATTCTCTACAAAAAAGGTTATATAGATTTTTTTCCTACGATAAATAGTTTTGACGCTAGAGCCAGGAGAAATCGGGTACTTTTTGCAACAAACGGTTTTTAGCTGTTTTATTTCGCTGTATTTCACTTCTCAGGGATCTTGTTACTGTGCTAGTGAACCGTCATCGATTTACACACCCGGGGCTTTATATTTTCTATTCGACAGTGCCATAAATACACTCTGTTAAAAACTAGGAGCATTCTAGATTTTAAATAAATTTAAAAGTATAGTTACGACGATTATTTCACAGTTTACAATGGAATATTGTATATTACGTGATTATGTTGCAAAAATTATGGTAAATACTAAACCGTGAATTCTAATAAATGTAAAATCTGTAGCGTGTCTCAAACTTTCGACCGGGAATGTACCGAAGAAAAACCTGAAAATGAAACTGTGCTGTTTTCTTTTTATTATTTCCACTTAAAACATCGAACTCGCGACCCTATTCATTTATCTCTCAACGATGTGTTATGTATATGTATATATGATACTTGAGAGAAACTCCGTATTTGCTATCTTAATTTAAAGCAATATACGATCCATGACGTCAAACTGGATTAAGCACGCAATTTCTATTATGTTCGATGTCTAGTTTAGTTCTAAATTGCGAGCTGTCATATTAATATAATTGTTCTTTTTTTTTACGTTTATTGTTTGTCTCGAAAGCGCGAATTCTGAGCGATTATACATATATTCATGATATATTTACAAGTTGGAAAAATCGCGACATACATCTCTCTATTTCTCTATCTCTTCTCTATCTTTAGTTCTCTCTCTTCCGTGTCATTAATCTATATACATTATTTATAAATTCGTGTACACAACACGTGATTACGAATGACGTTTATTCATAATCGTTCTTCTCTTATTTATTCGTTTGATGACTGGAAAGTGTTAACATTATTTTGTGGAAATTGCACTACTACGATCGAAAATGATCAAATTGGAACTGTAGAAATCAACGATAAGGCAGACTGAAATATGTACTATTTTTTGTTTCTGAAATACAAATATCTTGATACTATATATATCAATATATATTGATCGTATTGATACTACACATATCATCAATGATCACAGATATCTTCTCTTAATATTTATATACTTTATATACAGTTCTTGTATCGTTATTAATATACATATTATTTAATCACAGGATACGTTATTATTTATCCAGCATTTTGGATACAAATACAACAGTTATATAATTATTATAGGAATCTTTACATTTACATGAAAATATATAAGACAATTTTTAATTTTTTACTTACAAAGTCAAATTAAAAGTCTACTAAATTAAAGTCTATAGTCAAATTTTAGTGTCAAATTGAAAGTCTATTAAAAGTCTATTAACATTAAACGGAGCATTCTGATTATACACTCATTTTGAGGAGACATTGACCGATCCTGACAGCGAGATTGATTCAAACGACAAGGAAGAAACAGAGGAAGCGGAGGAAGATAATGTTGAGGCAAAAGAAGATGATGTGGAAGGTGACATATGTCAACCTTCCACTTCAAAAAGAATAAGATTTGAATAAATTGAGAGGAGGCAAGTGGATTAGGCCTACAGGGGATACCACATTAAAAAAAACGCGCCAATATCTCTACCGCAAGGTGGTGTGGAAACGGGTTCAAAAGTACACTACAGCCTCTGAAAAGTATTATACGGCGAAATAAAGTCGCTAAAACCGTTTCTTGCAAAAAGCCCTGATTTCTCCCGGCTCTAGCGTCAGAAATATTTGTCGTAGAAAAAAAACCTATATAACCTTTTTTGTAGAGAATTTAATTTCCTACAATATTATATGGAACTATTTTTAACCTAAATCTAATAGAAACTGAGATATTCGCGAAAAACCGATTTTTCACCCCTTTCTTCCAAGATGGCGGCTGAAGCTCACCCCGGGGGAGGTCGAAAACTCAGTATGTCATTTCTGACACCCAAACAAAGTGATTAAAATTTATTCCAGCTTTGTCCTAATTATTCCATAATTGAACGTACTTGCCGACTGGACTATATGTGATATTTCATTTAATACTATTTCAATTTGCAATTTGTAATTATAAATTAAAGTAGAACTTATTACGTCTTTAAATTTGTAAATGCTAATATATTTATTATTATTTTCACAATAAGCAATCTCTCATGGGTTTGATATGTCATATAATACTATTCGATTTGCAATTTGTAATTAGTAATTATGAATTAATATAAGTTAAAGTAAAACTATTACCTTCCTAAATTCGTAAATATTAATATATTTATTATTATTCTCACAGTTATTTATTTTAACAATCATTTTACAAAGTTAATAACAAAGCCATATACAACTTGTTTTAACAAAGATAATGTGTATCGGTTGTATTTATGTATTTATGATTGATTGATTATAAATATTATAATTGACATAAATAAATTTACATTAGTAAATGCATATTCTGATATAAAAATCGTAATGTTTTCATTTTTTTTATTATATATATTGCAGAGTATACGTAAATTTCTTGATGGAGCAGAGGATGGAGCTATTGTAATATCGTTAGGCACAAATGTGAACTGGAAATCTGTCGGACTAGATAAACTTAAGGCTGTTACACAAGCTTTGTCAAAACTTAAGCAACGAGCACTTTGGAAGCTAGATGTTGAACTGCCATTTCAAGTGCCGAATAATATAATGATTGTAAAATGGATGCCGCAAGATGAAATTTTGAGTATGTTTCACAATTTACTAAAATATACGAAAAATATGTGATTCGACATTTATGTTTGTAACGATAATTTGTAATTAGTCATTATTTTATATATATATATATATGATATATATATATTTGTCTAAATATCTATATTTGTAAATTTTGAATTTGTTTTTGATTAATGATATTAATTTATAAAATTCAATTAGTGTTTTTAAATGTTTTTAGATGTTATTGTTTTTCAAAGAGCAATGTACAATGTATTTATAATTGCAAAAATCTCACTTGCTTTCAATGTACCATTCATTCAAATTATTACTTAAATGTTCTTTCTATAATTGCTTAGTAAAAAATCTGATTTTTGAAATTAACCTAATACGATTCTTTGTACATTAAACGAATTCGTCGAATTATTACTCTTTTTAAAATTTCCACGATAAAATCAATTTGTATTATAATGTTAAATAAGTTTTTTTTATTTGAAAATAATTTGTAAGCGTCAGAACGCTCTCTCTTGTTCATTATATAATTATACTATCTTAATAAAAAAATTTATAATTAGCAAAATGATTGTACCAATATCAAATTTTGGATTTCTATCTCATGATAGAAAAAATTAAAATTTTTTATAATATACATTTTTATTCAGCTCACAAGAATGTAAAAGCAATTTGAACGCATGGTGGTCTTCTGAGCACACAAGAAGCCATCTGGAAAGGTGTGCCAATAATTGGAATGCCATTTTTTATGGATCAAAAACCCAATGTGGAAATATTAGTACAAAAAGGGGCTGGTGTTCGTTTAGACTTTAAAACTTTGTCCACAGAATCAATATTAGACGCGATTGAAAAAGTACTTTACAATGAAAGGTATGGTGTTTTAACATTTCTGATGTTGATAATTTTATTTGTTATATATTTATGCAAGTGTTATGTGTATGTATTATTTTTCACAAGTTTTTTTTTTTTTTAATTTAATATATTTTATTAAATATATTTTACCATTCTGTTCGGCATTTAATTAATATGCGCCATAAAATATAATGTTACTAATGAAATGTTTTTCGTGTAGTTATACAAAAAATATGAAACGATTATCCAGTGAATTCCGAGATTGGCCAGTGCCGTCGTTAGATTTGGCGATTTGGTGGATAGAATACGCTGCCCGCCATCCGCATGGAAGTTTAGAATCTCCGCTTAGATCGCAGAGTTTGATAGAACGGAATTTAATCGATGTTTATGCATTTTTGGTTCTTAATCTTATCATAATATTATCAGTTATACTCTTTATATTTAAAAAAATATTTAATTTTTATTGTAATCGTGTATATACCAAATCTAAATCTAAAAAGAATAAACAAATGTAATCTATTCAAATATTATTAATAATAAGTGTCGAACAATTTAAGAAAATAAAATTAGTGTATTACTGTAAATATAGATAATGTAGTATTGTACAATAATAATTTAAGTAATGTTTATTTGTTCAAAAATGGTGCATGACGATAAATAATTGAAACTGTTTGCAGACACATTTATTATAGCCTATAATTTGTTATGCACATATGTACGTACATATAAATTTTATATATAAAATATATATATATTTTTAATGATCTGTTGCGTGATATTTTCTGTGACTCACACACAATTCCTATAATAACAATAAGAATAATAATAATAATATTTCTGTGATTATTAAATTGCCTATAATAGTATTCGTTACATATCCAAATGTCTTTATACAACTTCATCGACTGCAATATCAAATAAGACATATAAATATAAATAAATATATGTATTTTTATGTATTATTTTGATATGGCATACGTATTATTTAGGTATAATTAATTTAATAACTAATTCTCAATCTATCGCATTATATTTATCAGATGTTAACAATTTTTCTTTTGGACAATTAAATGCCATAATTCGATTTTCAAAACAATGACAACTAAAATTATAGATAGCATATCCGTACGGTATCGTTATTTTTATTATCATAATTAGTTTGAAATGATTAAAACAGAAAGAAATAACGACTAGAGCAGAATAATAAAAATGACTAACAAGAGACATTCGGCAACGCAAAAATTCAAAAAATCTGAAATTTTGTATAATTATAGAATAGGTCTTAATAACGAAACAATTTTTTGTTGGTGCTAAAAACGGTTTTAGGGGTAAAACAATCCCTTAAAGAAAATCGGTTTTTACATTCCAAAGCAAATATCATCGAGATGAAAATAGATGTGAAAAAATTGTTTAAACAAAAGTTTTGTGGTTTCAAATGTACTTTACAATGGCTATTTGGATTTTACAAAAATGGTAAAATTTTTCAGAATTCCCCACCACTCATTATTATTTTTAATATTTTGAAAAAATTTTCATATTATAATAAAGCTTATGTTGCGCCAAATTCAACCATGAATGACAAAGTTATGTTGTGGAAACTAATTTTTGAGAAATAATATAAAGACACACACTACATATACTAATTTTATTTGGTCGCTGTTTCATGACAACTTATCTCTTTTTTTTTTTTTTTTTTTTTTTAATAAGTTAATTATTGATAATGATGCAGAATATTCATAGCAAACGCGGTTGTTATATATTTACAATATGTAAATTATGTTGTAACAAAGATAGGAAAATGCATATAAGAATTTTTTGCAATTTTTTACCGAAAATAAATGTTTTTTGTTTTTTATTGATAAATTGTGTTGTATATTATGGATGAATTTAGCGCAACATAAGCTTTAATATAATATAAACATTTATCCAAAATATTAAAACTAATAATAAATGGTACAATAGAAGTATTTTGAAAAATTGTACTATTTTTAAAAATTCCAAATACGCTATTGTAAAGTACATTTGAAACTATAAAACTTTTGTTTAAACAATTTTTCATCTTTCTTTTCATTTCGATGATATTCGTTTTGAAATGTAAAAACCGATTTTCTCCCTTGTAAGAAAAATATTAATAAACGTCAAGTAACTATGCGATTAAGTCAATACAAGCATTCCGGCACTCTTGTACGTGTCATAAAGTACTTATTTTATTTCTCTCCGTACTTGTATTTGATTTACTTTCCGTAATAGACTAACCCACAACATTAACCTTTCCTCTCCACTCGGGTGTCTTTTTAGTTATAGATAGTGATATAACCAGCTTGTAGATAGTTAGTGGAAACATTCGGTCGTAAACTTCGATTGCAAGAACAAGCAAGAAAGATAGCGTTACTTTGTTTTAATCATGTTGAAACTTTTATTTGTTTATTGTATTTTAATAGGTTTTGCAACAGTATCGAATTCGCTGTCGATTTTACTAATACAAGCTATTCCATCACCCAGACATCATGTTTGGACAATGAATTTATTGAAAGGATTACTCCGCAAAGGCCATCATATACACGTAGTGAGCATTCAAGAACCTAAGATCAACGGTAAACTCGAGCAGAATTTGACATACACCGTAAGTATATGTTATTGAGATTTGAAAATATTCTAGATAATATTCTAAATAATAGCGCACAAAATAAGTAGTTTATATAATTTATAAGTAGCTTATAATTTTTATACCACATAGGGGAAAGCATGCTAAATCGTACCGTTCGTTAAATCGTATCTTTACTGTATTTTTTAAACAAAGTTAAAATATTTTACGGTGTTAACGCTGTTGTATCACAGCTATTCTCACTCGAATGGCGTAATGTTTGTTTTCTTTCTCAAGCGATCCGTTAATTTGTGACATTAATAAATTTATTTTGTATGATTTTCATATAACATTCGGACCTCCGTGCCTAAGCTATCACATTTAGAGATACATAAGCAATTAAACTTATTATTAAAGTATTTTTTCATCTGATTTAATCCTGTATATAGAAGCGTTGAAAAATCGGCAAAATGTTTTAAGATTATATTTCTTACATATTTTATTCACAGACAAAGCAATGGAAGTTCGGTAAATCGTATCACTAACTTTTTCCTATATCATGCGGGAACGATTAATAAATTAATTTTTTTGCTCAAGTATAGTTATTTTTTCTTTATATTTAGATAGACAACTGAAGAAAATATTATCAAATTTTATAATTATATTGAGATAACACTTATTTATATTTTTGTATGATACAAAAAGTATTTTTGTTAAATTTTTGAATTTATGATTATAACGATGATCTTCTTATAGATATGTTTTGTTACAGATTGAGAACTTTTGTAGAAAATAAAACTTTACTTTTGTAACAATTTTTATAATTTTATTGTTAGAGGTACGATTTAAAAACTCATGGGTACAATTTAGCAAACAGTTATTGTAAATCGTACCGAATACCACTTTTTTTAAATTTTTAGTTTACAATATAAAACAATGATAAATTTGTGTTGATTTTTAGCGTATATCATTGTCAAAGAACTATAGTTTCAAATGTATAAACAAATTTTGTCATTTCTTTTATAGTTTTATTGCAATTTTAATATTTACCTTAGGGGGGATATAATTTAGCATACTTTCCCCTACACACGAACAACAGAAGAATGGATGCTGTTATTTACTTTATAATAATGTATCAGTATAGTACATACAATGATGTTATGTCAGACCACACACACTACATAATTATTAAATTTTATTTCAGTACTATATAATTAAATATTATTTTAGTATCATTTAAACAGAGGAATAAATTACATATTAGAGCTGTTATATAATAAGCAGCATTTCAATCCCCCAATCAGATATTTTACAGATCTCTGACTTAAAGATTCTAATGAAATTATTTATTTTTATAAAAAAATTAATTTTATTATTGTAAATTATAAATTAGATAACATAATAAATAATAAAAAATATTTTGTATAATATATACAATAAAATGTAATACGTATAGTGTTCTATAATAGACAAAAATCTATTTAAAAAAAGAAAAAAAATATCTGCATATTATTTAAACACAAATAAAATGTTCGGAGCAACCATCTATCTTTTTAAACCGGCCGGTCTTATCTAAAATAATGTTTCCTAAAATTACGTGCTTTTCTTATTTCTGTATAATATAAAATATTTATTATTTTCAGATTTTCGAAGATATAGTAAAGGCAATACAGAAAGAGAAAGAATATGATCCAGCTGAATGGGAAAAATATACTGTATTTTATATGACATATTCGTTATATGTGTGGGGGATACTCTCATCTGAAAAATTGGTAGAAACTAAAGGAGCTAAAGATTTTTTGGAAATAATCAAGAAAATTGAATTTGATGACATAGTGCAAGATATAACATTGTCTGAATTTTTATACGGATTGTGGGACGTAAGTATAAAAAATCTATTAATATAAACAATATATATGCACACCATTATTTGAATAATAAATGTATAATTAATTATAAAAAAAATATACATATATACATATATCGGATACATTCATATATTCATATATACATACATGTATATAAAAGTATATTTATATAGTATATGTATATTTTGTATGTGACACGAATAAACAAGACAAAAAGAGATTGATTAAGCAGAAAACATGCATAAAAGATAAATCTTAAATCGCAGTTAAACAGTACCCCAAATATAACAAATTATATAATTCATAGAATACTTTAATTTCCACATTTAAAAAAAAAATCTTTGTTTTCTATTTCTATTTTTTAATAGTTTACTGTATATACATTTCACAATTTAAAAATAAACTGACATTAAAGTAAACCATATTTTAAAGTAAAACATTTCTATAATTAAAATAAATCTCTCTAATAAATACAAAAAATGTATTTATAACATTCTATATAGACAGTTGTTTTCAGATTGCTAAAGGCAAGCCACCTATAGTGGGCTATTGCCCGTTCGGTCCTGCACCTTGGTTCAAATATTACATTGGGGGATCCAATTACCCAACTGTTCGATCTTATCCATATAAAGATCTTGCAAAACCCATAAATCTATGGCAAAAAACATTGAATGCCCTTTATTACATCGTGGACGATCTAGTTCGACATTTTTATTACATGCCGAACTCTCAACGAATTGCTGAGCAATACATAGGTCACAAGATTAGGCCGTTAAGTGAAATAGAAAAAGATATTCCCATCATATTAATCAATACTCATTCTGCGTTTGAGTCTGGAATTCCGTTGCCTCCAAACGTCATAGAAATTGGAGGATTGCATGCTCAAGCTGTGCAACAAATTGTTGGCGAAGAAGCCGTAACATATCCCGATGTAAGAATGAATATTTTCACTATTTAAGAATGAGTAAAAATAATAGGAAAAAATACTACCAAATTTGAACATAAAAAAATAGCACTTCATTAAAATGCTTGAATCGAAATTTTATCCTGATTTAAAACTTATTATTGATCTTTGTACATAATTTTGATTTATATTTTTGATGTATGTATACAGAACATTCTGAAAAAATGTTCTTATTAAGCGAGATTTTTTAACAAATAGTAAATAGTCATTTATTGTTGCCCCCCCACCCCCCCCACCGCCCCCACGAAATTAATCAGATTTTTTAAATGTCTAATTATTTATAATTGGGCTATAACTGGGCAATAATAACTGTCAATTTCAAACAAATTATATATTATATTATTAGAAAAATTTTAATCATTCAAATAAACAAGCGATATCTCATATGATATTTCATATGACTCGAATCTATACTATTCCAATTTGCAATTCAAATCATAAATTAATATAAGTTAAAATAGAGATAAAACAGCTATTACGTCGCTAAGTTTCATAAATGTCAATTATGTTTATTAATAGTTATTCATTTTAACATAGTCATGTCATTAAAACAAAAGGTCATATTTTGATTAAACAAGTTTGATAAATAATAAAAGGTCTTGGCCTTCTTGCTTAATTATAATATAATTTGTTTTGCAAGAGTAGGGATCGGGTATTTATGACTGACATAATGAGACATACGTATCATAGCATATTATTGAAATGTTTTTATTTTTTACGTAATATTGCAGAGCATACGTGAATTTCTCGATAGTGCAAAGAATGGAGCTGTTGTAATATCGTTGGGAACAAATGTAAAGTGGAAAGCTATCGGACTAGATAAACTTAAAATCATTACACTAGCTCTATCGAAACTCAAACAACGAGTACTTTGGAAGCTTGACGTTGAATTGCCATTTCAAGTACAAAATATAATGGTTGTGAAGTGGATGCCTCAAAATGAAATTTTAGGTATGTTTTACAATTTATATTAAAAGATATACGAAAAATACATGATTCAATATTCTTATTTGTAATAATTAGCTAATAATAATTAATAGCATTTAGCTATTTTTATAATTATTTTACAATTATTTTATATATTTTTTCTTAAATGTCTTTATATTTAAATTTTAATTTGTTTTTCTTAGTGATTCAAGCATTAATATCCGAATAAAGTTTTTAGATGATACTAATAGCATTTTTCTAAACGAAGCATGTAAAATATGTTTTATAATTATAGAAATTACTTGTTTTTAATATCACGCACTGAAATTATTATTTAAATGATTATTGTATTTTTCTAGTAAAATAATGTGATAGACTGACACAAATATATCGTGCACTTAATTATTTTATAAATTAAACGATTGATCTCTCTTTGATTTTCTATATAATTCTATATAATTCCTATAATTAATTAACAAACAATCTGATTTTCGACACAAATACTATATCAGCAGATATCAGTCAATATCAGTATAGATATCAGTTCATCTAATTATCGCGTTTTTCTGATATCTCGATGATAAAATCAATTTTTATTATAATAATAAATATGTGCTTTTATAAAAAAATAATTTACAAATAACAGAATGCTCATTGCAAAATTAATTTAATAAAGAGTATTTTACACTAACCAACTCTTTGCACATTGATGTTAGATTGTGGCTTTTTTTACCAAAGCTTCAATGTGAGTTAAAATTTATTATAATATATATTTATATTCAGCTCACAAGAATGTAAAAGCAATCTGGACGCATGGTGGTCTTCTCAGTACAAAAGAAGCTATTTGGAAAGGTATACCAATAATCGGAATGCTATTTTTCGCGGATCAGAAATTCAATGTGGCATTATTAGAACATAAAGGTGTTGCTGTACGATTGAACATTAATAATAATTTATCTACGGAGTCCGTATTAGATGCGTTTGACAAAATATTTTACAATGAAAGCAATTATTATTGTAGGAGTATTGTAATATTTTTTTTTTAGATAAACTATATACAATTTTTTTTATATTTATTATTTGGATAATTAAAATTATAATAGCAAAGATATTAACAAAATTTATTTACAAAATATAAGTATATGTTATCATAAAATAAAACTATCAAAACAGGAATATTCAAATAGTATAATATTTGAATATTCCTGTTTTGATAGTTTTATTTTATGATAACATATACTTATATTTTGTAAATAAATTTTGTTAATATCTTTGCTATTATAATTTTAATTATCCAAATAATAAATATAAAAAAAATTGTATATAGTTTATCTAAAAAAAAAATATTACAATACTCCTACAATAATAATTGCTTAAAATATTTTATTATATTTTGTTCTGCATTTAGTTATATAAGATGCATCATACATTTTTAATGTTATTAACGTCAATAACATTATAATAAAATTCTTTGTGCAGTTATACAAAAAATATGAAACAATTATCCAGTAAATTCCGAGATCGGCCAGTGCCGCCGTTAGATTTGGCGATTTGGTGGATCGAATATGCCGTCCGTCATCCAAATGGAAATTTAGAATTTCCACTTAAATCCCAGAGCTGGGTGGAACAGAATCTGATCGATATCTACGCTTTCTTGTTACTTAATATTATCATAATATTGTCGGTTATATTATTTTTACTGAAAAAATTATTTAATTTCTGTTGTAATCGTGTATGTATCAAATCTAAATCTCAAAAGAGTAAGCAAATGTAATCCAATCTAATATTGTTAATAATAAGTGTTGGACAATTTAAGAAAATAAATTTATGTATTACTGTAAATGTAGTATTGTGAAATAATAAATTAGTAATTATAATTAAATATAATTAAATATAATATATTTAATAATAATAAGTAATGTTTAATTGTTAAAAAATTGTGCATGGCAATAAATAATTGAAACTATTTGCAGACACGTTTATTATAGCCTATAATTTGTTTTTCTTTGTATATACATATATGCATGTACATACATATAAATTTTATATATAAAATGTATATATGTATATTTTTAATAGTCTGTTACGTAATATTTTCTGTGGCTCACTCACAATGCCTATAATAATAATAATAGTAATAATAATAATAATAATAATAATAATAATAATAATAATAATAATAATAATTCTGTGATAATTAAATTGCCTATAATAGTACTCGTTACATATCCAAATGTCTTTATACAACTTCATAGATTGCAATATCAAATAAGACAAACAAATATAAATAAATATATGTATTTTTATGTATTATATACAGTACCGGCCAAAATTATATCACCTTTTGATTTTTTCAGCATAACTTGTTTTAAAGTGCACGGATCTCTACACGAATCATAACATATTTTGAAGGACGGTATAACATATATTGAATTATAATTCAATGTTATACCAACCTTCAAAACATGTTATGATTTGATAGAGATCCGTGCACTAAACAAGTTATGCTGAAAAAATCAAAAGGTGATATAATTTTGGCCGGTACTGTATATTTTGATATGGCATATGCAAATTTAAAAATTTTTTAAATCTGAAACTTTGCATATTTATACGATAAGTTCTTATAACGAAATAATTTTTTGTTGGTGCTAAAAACGGTTTTAGGGATGAAACAACTCCTTAAAGAAAATCGGTTTTTACATTCCGAAGCGAATATCATCGAAATAAAAATGAATATGAAAAAATTGTTTGAACAAAAGTTTTGTAATTTCAAATGTAATTTATAATGGCTATTTGGATTTTATAAAAATATTTCAAAATTCCTCTACCACTCATTTTTTTTAAATATTTTGAAAAAAATTTCATAATAATAAAGCTTATGTTGCGCCAAATTCAACTATGTATGACAAAGTTGTGGAAACTAATTCTTGAAAAATAATATAAAGACGCACGCTACCTACTCTAATTTTATTTGTTCGCTATTTCATGACTTCTTTTTTTTTTTTTTTTTTTTAAGTTAATTATCTCAATACACGATAACGATACAGAATATGATGCATAATATTCATAGCAAATCCGGTTGTTACATATTTATACGATATGTAAATTATGTTGTAACAAATTGTGATTGGAAAATTCATATAAGAATTTTTTGCTATTTTTTTTTTTACCAAAAGTAAATGTTTTTGGTTTTTTCTTGATAAATTTTATTGTATAAATTTGGCGCAACATAAGCTTTCAATATGAACATTTTTTCAAAATATTAAAAATAACAAATGGTAGAAGTATTTAAAAAAATTTTACCATTTTTTAAAATTCCAAATACATCATTGTAAAGTACATTTAAAACCATAAAACTTTTGTTTAAACAATTTTTAAATCTTTTTTTTTTCATTTCGATGATATTCGTTTTGAAATGTAAAAACTGATTTTCTCTTTCTCTCTCTCCCTTGTAAGACAAATATTAATAAACGTCAAGTAACTATAATTAAGTCCAGTACAAGCATTTCGGCACTCTTGTACGTATCATAAAGTATTTATTTTATTTCTCTCCGTATTTGATTTACTCTCCGTAATAGACTAACCCACAACATTAATATTTCCTCCCCACTCCTTTTCAGTTAAAGATAGTGATATAATCAGCTTGTAGACAGTGATATAATCAGCTTGTAGACAGTGATATAATCAGCTTGTAGACAGTAGCACCATTTAGTCGTAAACTTTTGCAAGAACGATTGCAAGAACAAACAAGAAAGATAGCGTTACTTACTTTGTTTTAATCATGTTGAAACTTTTATTTGTTTATTGTATTTTAATGGGTTTCGCAACAATATCGAATTCGCTGTCGATTTTACTAATAGAAGCTGTTCCATCACCCAGCCATCATGTTTGGACAATGAATTTATTGAAGGGGTTACTCCGCAAAGGTCATCATGTACATGCAGTGAGCATTCAAGAACCTAAGATCAAAGGTAAATTCGGGCAGAATTTGACATACACTGTAAGTATATGTTATGAGATTTGAAAATATTCTAGATAATGTTCTAAATAATAGTGCATAAAATAAGTAGTTTATATAATTTATATAACTTATAATTTATAAGTAGCTTATAGTTTTTACACCACATACACATAAACAACAGAAGAATGAATGCTGTCATTTACTCTATAATAATATATCAGTATAGTGTATATAATGATGTTATGTCAAATCACATACACTACACTATTATTAAATTTCATTTCAGTACTATATAATTAAATATTATTTCAGTATCATTTAAACAGAGGAATAAATTACATATTAAAGCTGTTACATAATAAACAGCATTTCAATCATCAAAATCAGATATTTCACAGATCTCTGACTAAAAGAATTTAATGAGATTATTTATTTTATAAAAAGATTAATTTTATTATTATAAGTTATAAATTAGGTAACATAATATTCTTGATTAAAAAACAAAAAAAAATAATTAAAAAATAATTAAAATAAGATTAAATATATATATATATACGTGTATTGTAGGATATTTTTATCGTTATTATATTTATATTTTATAATTTATTATGTTCCGCCGATATTATTCCTATTTTGACTCGAAAACAAGGTCGGTCGAACGCGCTGTTTTATATATGTATATTTTAACTGTCGAGCCGGTAATGTTTATCGTCTGTGTATTCGTATTATTTGTCTTTTGTCTGACGAGATAGATTTCGACACGGTAATAATAAGTCAGTCGTTGAAAGTCATCAAACCGAAAAGAAAGCGAAGCGAGACGGTCGCGCGAGAATTTCGAGAAAGACGCGATCTTTTATCCAGATCCGAGACCTTTTTTGTATCAACTATTTAAACATCTATAATAAAGTAATTATATTATATATCAAAATTAAAATTACTGAATTAAATAAATTCCTACAGTATGTTGATAAATAAAACATAATATAGTGTTTTATAATAGATAAAAATCTATTAAGAAAAAGAAAAAAAAATTATCTGCATATTATCTAAGCACACATCAAATGCGCGTAGCAACCATCTATCTTGTTATTTAAATTGGCCGATCTTATGTAAAATGTTGTTTCCTATATTGACTTGAGCATGAATGCGAGTGAGACAGGCCAAGGCTGCATGAGCATGCAAATGTATACGTTGGTCCGAGGCGCGGCAAATTGTCTCGGATCGTTCGTCGCACAGCCTCGGTCCAGGCCGAATGCTAATGCTGTTGGTCAGTTAAAGAAAATTCGCGTTTAATTTGGACGTGTCCAAGCACGTATTCGAAAGTCATCCTCGCACGACAGAACGGAAGTGAATAAACTATCCATAATATAAGTACAGAAAATAGTTATATAAATGTCAGCCAACAAATCATTTAATAAAAAGATGTTGTTATATAACATTGCTTGATCGCCTTCTCTTCAAATATAACTGTATTGGCCAACGCCTCTTTTTCTTTCTTTTTCTTCAATAAATTATATAAAATAATAACTCGGACAAGCCACTGCAACATTGTTGTCTGCTATTTTTGTTCTGTTTACTCCAAACGACTGGAGCAACATCGAACAGTTGCCTCGACTTGCCTCATGCGTTTTCGTGCAGTCTTTATTTTGCAGTTTGAGGCATTCAGTGCAGCCTCGGTCTGCCTCATTCGCATTTGTGTTCAAGTCTAGTCTAGTCAAGTACCCAGCTTAAAAATCATGTGCTTTTCTTATTTCTGTATAATATAAAATATTTCTTATTTTAAGGTTTTCGAAAATATAGTAGAGGCAATGCAGGAAGAGGAGGAATATGATCCAGCTGAATGGGAAAAGTATACTGTATTTTACATGACATACTTTATATATGAGTGGGGAATAATCTCATCCGAAAAATTGATGGAAACTAAAGGAGCTAAGGATCTTTTGGAAATGATCAAAAAGATTGAATTTGATGTTATAGTGCAAGATATTGCGTTGCCTGAATTTTTATACGGATTGTGGGACGTAAGTATAAAGAATTTATTAATATTAACAACATTTCCTATATGCGCACTATTATTTGAATAATAAATGTATAATTAATTATACAAAGAATATACATATATACATATATAGGATACATTCATATGTACATATATTCATATATACATAATACATATATGTATATAAATATATATTTATATAGTATATGTATATTTTGTATGTGACACGAGCAAACAAGACAAAAAGAGATGGATTAAGCAGAAAAAAATGCATAAAAGATAGATCTTAAAACGCAGTTAAACAGTATCTGAAATAATACAAATTGTATATGATTCATAAAAAGACTTTAATTTCCCCATTTCTGAAAAAAAAAGGATCTTTAGATGTATTTTTTTCACAATCTGTACTTATTAAACTTATTTTCCATGTCTCTACTGGCTGAATTGTGCACACTGGTGCAATAAGTCAGAGTAAAACAAAATATACTTGTAATATACTTTTCAAGTCAAATTTAATAACTCCTCTTCTCGTAGTTTTCTATACATATAATTTTTATTATATTTTTTTTTATCTTAGCCATTTTGATTTCAAAATAAATTCATATTAAAATCGAATTAAACGAGAAATGAGATTTTTGTTTCAGAAAGTCACATTTTCTTCCAAACTTAATTTACATATAAAAATATTTATTATATAATTGTTCATATATATATATATATATATATATATATATATATAAACAATTCACAATTTAAAAATAAACTGACTAAAGTAAACTGATTAAAGTAAATCATATTTTAAAGTAAAACATTTCTATAATTAAAATAAATCTCTTTAATAAATACAAAAAATATATTTATAACATTCTATATAGACAGTTGTTTTCAGATTGCTAAAGGCAAGCCACCTATAGTGGGCTATTGCCCGTTCGGTCCTGCACCTTGGTTCAAATATTACATTGGGGGATCCAATTACCCAACTGTTCGATCTTATCCATATAAAGATCTTGCAAAACCCATAAATCTATGGCAAAAAACATTGAATGCCCTTTATTACATCGTGGACGATCTAGTTCGACATTTTTATTACATGCCGAACTCTCAACGAATTGCTGAGCAATACATAGGTCACAAGATTAGGCCGTTAAGTGAAATAGAAAAAGATATTCCCATCATATTAATCAATACTCATTCTGCGTTTGAGGCTGGAATTCCATTGCCTCCAAACGTCATAGAGATTGGAGGATTGCATGCTCAAGCTGTGCAACGAATTGTTGGCGAGGAAGCCGTAACATATCCCGATGTAAGAATTAATATTTTCATTATTTAAGAATGAGTAAAAATAATAGGAAAAAATACTACCAAATTTGAACATAAAAAAATAGCACTTCATTAAAATGCTTGAATCGAAATTTTATCTTGATTTAAAACTTATTATTGATCTTTGTACATAATTTTGATTTATATTTTTGATGTATGTATACAGAACATTCTGAAAAAATGTTCTTATTAAGCGAGATTTTTTAATAAATAGTAAATAATCATTTATTGTTGCTCCCCCCCCCCCCGCGAAATTAATCAGATTTTTTAAATGTCTAATTATTTATAATTGGGCTATAACTGGGCAATAATAACTGTCAATTTCAAACAAATTATATATTATATTATTAGAAAAATTTTAATCATTCAAATAAACAAGCGATATCTCATATGATATTTCATATGACTCGAATCTATTCCAATACTATTCCAATTTGCAATTCAAATCATAAATTAATATAAGTTAAAATAGAGATAAAACAGCTATTACGTCGCTAAGTTTCATAAATGTCAATTATGTTTATTAATAGTTATTCATTTTAACATAGTCATGTCATTAAAACAGAAGGTCATATTTTGATTAAATAAGTTTGATAAATAATAAAAGCTCTTGGCCTTTTTGCTTAATTATAATATAATTTGTTTTGCAAGAATGGATCGGATATTTATGACTGATTGACATAATGTGACATACATATTATAGCATATTATCAAAATGTTTTTATTTTTTACGTAATATTGCAGAGCATACGTGAATTTCTCGATGGTGCAAAGAATGGAGCTGTTGTAATATCGTTGGGAACAAATGTAAAGTGGAAAGCTATCGGACTAGATAAACTTAAAATCATTACACTAGCTCTATCGAAACTCAAACAACGAGTACTTTGGAAGCTAGACGTTGAATTGCCATTTCAAGTACAAAATATAATGGTTGTGAAGTGGATGCCCCAAAATGAAATTTTAGGTATGTTTTACAATTTATACTAAAAAATATATGAAAAATACGCGATTCAATATTTTTATTTGTAATAATTAGCTAATAATAATTAATAACAATTAGCTATTTTTATAATTATTTTTCAATTATTTTATATATTTTTTCTTAAATGTCTTTATATTTAAATTTTAATTTGTTTTTCTTAGTGATTCATGCATTAATATCCGAATAAAGTTTTTAGATGATACTAATAGCATTTTTCTAACGAAGCATGTAAAATATGTTTTATAATTATAG
Source organism: Prenolepis imparis (assembly GCF_030444845.1). Lineage (NCBI taxonomy): Eukaryota > Metazoa > Arthropoda > Insecta > Hymenoptera > Formicidae > Prenolepis > Prenolepis imparis. Next base: position 28,534 of record NW_028141243.1, read on the forward strand.
AAGTTACTTGTTTTTAATATCACGCACTGAAATTATTATTTAAATGATTATTGTATTTTTCTAGTAAAATAATGTGATAGACTGACGCAAATATATCGTGCACTTAATTATTTTATAAATTAAACGATCTCTCTTTGATTTTCTATATAATTCTTCCTATAATTAATTAACAAACAATCTGATTTTCGACATAAATACTATATCAGCAGATATCAGTCAGTATCAGTATAGATATCAGTTCATCTAATTATCGCGTTTTTTCTGATATCTCGATGATAAAATCAATTTTTATTATAATAATAAATATGTACTTTTATAAAAAAATAATTTACAAATAACAGAATGCTCATTGCAAAATTAATTTAATAAAGAGTATTTTACAGTAAACCAACTCTTTGCACATTGATGTTAGATTGTGGTTTTTTTTACCAAAGCTTCAATGTGAGTTAAAATTTATTATAATATATATTTATATTCAGCTCACAAGAATGTAAAAGCAATCTGGACGCATGGTGGTCTTCTCAGTACACAAGAAGCTATTTGGAAAGGTATACCAATAATCGGAATGCCATTTTTCGCGGATCAGAAATTCAATGTGGCATTATTAGAACATAAAGGTGTTGCTGTACGATTGAACATTAATAATAATTTATCTACGGAGTCCGTATTAGATGCGTTTGACAAAATACTTTACAATGAAAGGTATAATATTTGAATATTCCTGTTTTGATAGTTTTATTCTATGATAATATTATATACTTATATTTTGTAAATAAATTTTGTTAATATCTTTGCTATTATAATTTTAATTATCATTCGAATAATAAATATAAGAAAAATTTTTTAAAGTAATGTAGTTTATCTAAAAAAAATATTAGAGAATACTCCTACAATAATAACTTCTTAAAATATTTTTTTAGAATATAATTTTTTTATTCAAGTGTATTTTATTGTGTTTTGTTCTGCATTTAGTTAAGATGCACCATACATTTTTATAATGTTATTAACGTCAATATCATTACGATAAAATTCTTTGTGCAGTTACACAAAAAATATGAAACAATTATCCACTGAATATCGGGATCGACCAGTGCCGCCGTTAGATTTGGCGATTTGGTGGATCGAATATGCTGTCCGGCATCCAAATGGAAGTTTAGAATCTCCGCTTAGATCCCAGAGCTGGGCAGAACAGAATCTGATCGATATCTATGCATTCTTGTTACTTAATATTATCATAATATTGTTGGTTATATTTTTCTTATTGAAAAAATTATTTAATTTCTGTTGTAATCATGTATATACCAAATCTAAATTGCAGAAAAGTAAACAAATGTAATAGCCATTCAAATATTAATAATAATAATTGTCACATATAATTGTTAATTTAAAAGAATTAAGAATGTGTTTGTAAATATAGATAATACAATATTATGATTAATAATACAGTGTTATGTAAGAATTTAAATAATAGTTGTATGTTTAATTGTTCAAAGGTTGTGGTTGTGCCTGTAATAATTAAAACTGCTTATACACACATTTTTTGTAGTTTATAATTTGCTTGTTTCTATACATATAGGTGTATCTTTTTAAATAAAATATATGCATATTTTTTAATATATCTGTTACATTATATTTTCTGTGTATCACACACAATATGCGTCTACAATAATAATTCTACATTAAGGGTATTTTCTTTTTAGACTTTACCTTGAAAACCATAGTAATCGTGGGACAATATGGTATGGAAAGAATTTTATGAGAATTTTTTTGATTAATATTTATCACAATAAAAATAATATCTATTACAATAAAATATAAAACATGTTTGATTAATTTTACTAAACTGCATAGTAAAATTAATCAAACATATTTTATATTTTATTGTAATAGAGATTATTATTTTTATGTAATAAATATTAATCAGAGAAATTCTCATAAAATTCTTTCCATACCATATTGTCCCACGATTACCATAATTTTCAGGGTAAATTCTAAGAGAAAATTCTCTCTGTGTGTAATTATTAATTTGCCTATAAGTAGTGTTTGATATTATGCAGATATCTTTACACAACTTCATCGATTACATTAAACAAGACGAATAAATACGAATTATACATATATATACTTATAAAAACAAAATATACCTATATGTATTTATGTATTATTTAGATATGGCATACTTATTATAGAAAGAGGAAATTAGAGCAGATTAATATCAATAACAATGGCTAAGAAAGATATTAATAAATGTCATAAATAACTATGATAAAATCAATACGAATATTTCGGCACTCACGTGCCGAAATATTCGTATTGATTTTATCATAGTTATTTATGAAGTACTTGTATTTTTGTAGTATTTAATTTATTCTTTGTAATATAGACTCCATAATAGACTCTATAACTTATAATTATATACTTATAATAAACATTAACCTTGATCCCTCCCCACTTAGGTCCGTTTCAGCTAAAGTGATATAATCAGTAGAATTAGTAGAAGCATTTGGGCGTGAACTTTGATTGTAAAAACAAGCAGACATTCATATTACTTTGTTTTAATCATGTTAAAACTCTTATTTGTTTATTGTGTTTTAATTCGCAACAGTATCGAATTTGCTGTTGATTTTACTATTACAAACTGTTCCATCGTCCAGTCATCACCTTTGAATGACAAATCTGATGAAAAGATTGCTCCGCAAAGGCCGTTATGTTCAAGCAATAAAATATTCACGAAACTAATATCAAAGGTAAACAAATTTGACATACGCCCTAAGTATGTGTTACGAGATTTAAACATATTCTAGGTAATATTTTCAGCGCACAAAATAAATAAGTAGCTTATATAATTTACATATTTCACATAATTTATAATTTATAAGTAGCTTATAGTTTTTACACCATCTGTATACGAACAACAGAAGAATGTGTGGATACTGCCATTTATTGCATAATAATGTATCAATATATACGTGCAATGAAAGATTAATCTCACTATTGTAAGTTAAATTAGATAACATAATTATCTTAATTAAAAAACAACAAAAAATATACGTAAATATAGGTATATATTGTCGGTCATGTATGTGTATTCTTTTATTAAAAATGTTATTTAAGTTTGGTTATAATCGTGTATATGTAATATTATATCTAAATTGCAAAGAAGCAAACAAATGTAATCCATTCAAATATTAATAATTGTAAATATTAAATATTGTACCTATTTGTTGTTAATTTAAGAAAATAGAGTCAGTGTATAAATGTAGATAATATAGCTATGTATATATATATATATGTATATATATATATACACACACACACACACACATTAATATAGTATTTTAGTTATTTGTTAAATGTTAAAATTTTATAGTACATTTTAACAATTATAATATGTAAATTAATTAAAAATGTAAATACTGTTTTATTTTATAGCAGTATCCTATACACTGAATACAAAATTCTATACATAGAGTTTATATAGAATATTTCTGTATTCTCTTTATACATTCATAGCGTATATTTCTTTATATTCATAAATTTTTAGATTTTTATCAAAACATATTTTTTCAGAAAACCATTAAAATTTTTAATTTGTTTAAGTGTTTTATACTGTGTTATATACGATACTTAAATAACATATTACTAGAGTTTATTAGAGACTTAAAATATATAAATGTTTATATATATGATATTATTGGACACTATTATTGGACGTTTTTTCCTATTGAACTTTTCGCTAATAAGACATCTTTATTCTATCCCTGGTTTAGATCGTATTTATCGGTATGAGATGAAACAAAAACAATTCTTTCTAAAGGAACAGTGATGTCGCTTCGAAAATGATTCCGCGTTAATGGAGATCGAGAGATTCCATTCCTTAAAATAAAGTTCGATTATGCGTTAGTTTATTTTTTCATTTTGTTTCTGGCTCTTCTCCTTTTTCGAAAACACGCAAAAATGATTTTTCGGCATATTGATCCGAAGATACATACGCCCCAGAGATTGCTTCGATTTTATTATTTTTTTCCATGTGCACTGACTTATTCGTCAGGACTATTACACTCGTATTATTTACCCTTTCTGTCTATTTACGAGCCGATCGAACAATCCTGCTAAAACGATCACGGTTAGATGATGTCATTCCCTGTATCCAATGGTCACGATATCTTAGAAAAAGGTCTAAGTGGCGATTTTTCTCGCAATAAAGTGTGAGAATCAAGAAGCAAGAAGACGATTTTCTGAGGATATAAGATTAAGACGAATGTAATAAAATGATATTGGATATTTCAAATAAGTAAGCATACAGATATTTTGAGGAATCAAAAAAAGCAAAAGTACTAAAGAGAATAACATAATTTTTTGGAAATAAAAGAGGTGATAGCTAAAACAAAAATAGATAACAAAAATAAAGGGAACTAAAAGCGTAAATGGAAGCAAAAACCAGAGGTAAAAAATATAAACATAATTATTCTTTCCTCTTCTATTTCCTCTTTTCCTTCTCGACTGCGAGAAAATTATTTACAATTTTACAATTTCAAGGAAATCATATTAAATTAACGTAAATTAATCTTTAATAAAATAAGTAGAGTCTCTCAAATTTTTTAAAGAGCTTGAACTTTGTCTTTTACTTTTTATTTATAGGAGTACATTAATTGCTTATTTGCAACAAATAAGTAATTAAAGGTTTTTCAATAAAATATTAATTTTTTTCTATTATTCTTAATATATATAGGTTTCTTAATATTAAGTAACAGATAGTAAAAAATATACATAAATAAATCAAATAAATAAATGTAAATGTATACATAAATAAACACACACATATACAAACACATATATAAATATACATGTATATACGTGTGCACTGGCAGATCCTGGGGGGGGGGGGTTTGGAGTTAACCCCCCCCTCTGCAAATTAAAAGAAACAGTTTTGCTGAATTTGTTTAAAAAATATAAATAAAGAAAAACAAACATTAAAGAGCTATCTACGTCAGGATCCGCTAGTGTATATATATAAGTATAAGATACACTGTAAATTATACCCATTACGCATTCAAGGAGTTAAGTGTAGATTAAGTCAGACATAGGACGAAATGATGAGATAATTTCGTTGCACGAAAATAATTAGGCGAAATTCTTTATATCTATATAATATATACAATATGTATGTAGAAGATACACTGTAAATTATACTCATTACGCATTCAAGGAATTAAGTATAGATTAAGTCAGACATAGGACGAAATGATGAGATAATTTCGTTGCATAAAAATAATTAGGCGAGAAATTCTTTATATCTATATAATATATATATATATATATATATACACTGGCGGATCCTGGGGGGAGGGGGGGGGGTTAAACCCTCCCCCTTGCAAATTAAAAGAAACAGTTTTGCTGAATTTGTTTAAAAAATATAAATAAAGAAAAACAAACATTAAAGAGCTATCGATGTCGTTGATCCTGGAATAAAAGCTAATCATAAAACTAAAAATATTAAATAAAATAATTTTGCAAACCCCTCCCCCCCCCATTATCGAGGTCAGGATCCGGTACTGTACGTGTGTGCGTGTATATAAACGTATATACAGATTGTATATTTATATATTAATATATAAGTATTTTAACGAAATTTAAAAATATGTAAGAAAATTATACAGTAAAATATAAACAATATACATCTATAAATAAATTAAAACAATTTTCAAATTTTCGATATTATTCTGTTTTACTATAACTAAATACTTCTCTAAAATCTTTTTTATGATCTTAAGAAAATTAATCCTACTGACATATATAACTTCAACTTATTTTATTTTTCATCTAGCAAAACAATAGGTACTTATTTCGCTCGAACTGTACTTGTACTTATCTCGTAGATAATTGCAAGTAGCTCATTTAGTTATTAAATAGTCTGGAAACGATGAGACAAATATATGGGTATATAATGGTTGCAGCAGATTTATCATTGATATAAAAACAGGTAGAAAATCGTGCTTTTTTCTTTCTATGTTTTTACGTTCTCTTTTGAGTTACTTACGAATAAACGGACTGGATATAATCTCTATTTGTATAATAATTATAATCATAAAAATATAATATTTGCGTATAGTATTAGGTAATTTTTAGCATTTTACATTTACTACTACACATATAGATCAATTTTGAATTCTTCATGTACAAATTTTTACAAGAACTAATTTAAAGTAGATTCTTGATTAATAAAAATGTGCTTAGCAATTTTTTTATATTATAAGCAATCATAAATATAAACAAATATATTGCAAATAAAGTTTTAAAGACACAAGACTAAATAATTTATTCTTTAATTAATTTCAAACAAATTTTACTGTAACAAATGTTTTAGTTAAAAATAAAGTTCTTAATTAATTAAAAATGTGTAAATAAAGAGAAATCCCCCCCCCCGCCCTCTCTCTCTCTCTCTCTCTCTCTCTCTCAAGCAACTATAAAGAATTTTAACATTAAAAAGATTGTATAAGATTTTTTGAAATTAATTTATCCGTTGCCATTAAAGGTTTAATTTCAATCCGTGTGGAAAGATTTTATATGGTTGAATGTATTATTTCACAAGCGCTATATCGCTGTCGTAACAAACCGTATGTCAGTTTCGTTCTGTGAAACAAGCGTTTCATTTAGAATATGTATGACAAGATTGAAATTATTCCAATTATTTTTGCACATTTTGAATGTTACATATATGTAAATGCAATATAAATTATATTCAAAATTTTTGCAAGATATTTAGAGTCTAATCAAAATTTACATAAAATGCACAAGCGTTTGAAAAAAGATAAAAAAAAATAATAAAAAAAAGTTCTTTCATATGTACGATTATCAAATAATATTTTAATTCACTTTTGTCCTACGTCAAACTAAATTTTGATTTATTTTTATCTAATAATTAATTTTTTTATGAATTAATTTATCAATTGCCATTTTTGATGGCTAGAAACTCTACAGTATTTAAAATTAGACAGTTGATGCAATAATTTGAATTATTTATCGCGGATGCGAATTCAGACATGTCCGTTTGTTGAGCGACGCGACAAGCCACTTTAACTCGATCGCTTTGCTTCCGGTATGACGATAACAGGATATCGAGTATTAAATCCGAACCCGTCAATCTCGGCGGAAGAAAATAAATAAGGATCTTCAACAGGATGCAGCTTTTTGGCGTCGTCAAATCCGATCAATCAACATAGTTTCCGAGCTGAATCTTTGGCAAGAATAAAAGCAGTTGGTCTACCTTGCGGCAAATTCTCCATCCTTTCTATCCCTCGTGAGCGAGATATTTTCGCTTCTCACATTTAGGGGAAAACGGTAAATCGATATAGATATCTTCGACGCTTCTTTTATATTCTGCGATTCTTATACATTCAATTACAATTTGCAAGGGAGATTGACTAGTATAAAGTAGATATTGAAATGCATTGTATAGCAATTAATCGCGCGATAAAATAGTCGTATTAAGAGTAATTTTTAGAGAAACGGATACAATTTTATTGATATTATAACAAGAAAATTGCTTCTATTTTATTATTATCTTTTTCATGATAAAAAAACAATCGCAAACTCTCGCCTTAATTCTCTCACAATAATGATTAAACAATCACATTTATTACACACAGATGGAAATATATTAATAATTTTTTTATTTTAAGAAATGTAATTTTTTAGCAGACAAGTTAACGTAACTTTCAAATATTATTATTAATTATTTATAATATCACAATTGTCAAACAATTTCACTATTTTTTCTGGTTAATATCAAGAACCAAATATGCTATGCAATTTTTCATCAGAAACGCGTGATTAGTAAGAGATATTTTCTGGTATGTAAATGTTATACGAATTTTAGCGAAAAATGTGGTAAAATGCCTATGAGAAGAGCGGTTATGGCGCGGTATTTTTAGTTTTTCACGTCAATTGAATTTACGATATAAATCAAGCGGACGTTCGTATAGTCTGACAGGCGAGCCTCTCGCTCGTGTATGGTATGCAAAACAAAAGGACGGTCGGGCAATAACGTGAAAAAGTTATGTCATTTTAACAATAAATATAAAAGTGCTCAAGTAAGATAAAATAAAACCAAATAAAACTAAATAAAATTTATTTTATTTGAACTCAAATAAAATAAATAATTATATAAATAATAATAAAATATTGAGAGAAATTTTTTATAATAAAGCATTTTTTTTTAAATTTTAGATTATCCATCGGATCTATTCGTGTTATAGTTGCATTTTATGCATGTAAGAGAAAAATACGTTTATAAAATTATTATATATATAATGTATAAAGTAATATATTAAATAGAAAACATATTTTTACATGTACGAAATAAAAATAAGAAAAAATCAACTTTGAACTAGTCGAACTATACGGTCAGGAGATTTAATGCAAATGTTAGGACTCTGCGGACTGTACGTATGTGTATCATTCGATTCACGCGAACGAGAACGTCGAAGACAATTACTTGGGAATACTTTCTTTTCAAGACGTTAGTAACGGTTTACGACTACAGCAACTCGACCGCGAAACTGAAACCATTTTATTCTTGCAAATGTGGTAGTCGCTCTTCTCAAATCCCATAAGGAAAAACCATACTTTTTCAGTTGAAGATTCTAACTTAAAAATATCGATAACATGCTCCGTGGATTGTTAGATTACACTATGTGTATCGATAAACTGTCTTTTATTGTATTTTTCTCAACAGGAATTTACATTACAAAAAAATGTTCGTAAATTAAAATAGGTCTATATGTATATATAATAAAATTTTTTGCTTAATTGGAAATTAATTTTGTTATATAATTATTTGACTCGAGATACGCTTGTCAAGGAACTTAGCACTAAAGATTGGAAAGAGAGAAAGTAACAAATGAAAAGAGAAAGTAAAAAAGAGTTTCTTCAATTCTTTATAAGAATTTTCTTCTAATAAAAAAAAGACATTAAATTTGTTAAAAAAATCAGTTTCTAAACATATATTTTTCTTGGTATGAAGTACTTTGTATAGAAATACTTTGCGTTCGCTTGACAAGCGATAGTTGTAGCAAACCGATTTTCTTCGCGCGCGAGATATGGAGCACGAATGAAGATAATAACTATCGACCAACGCACTATGGACCAATTCGTGAATATTCACGACGAAGCGGTTACAACGTATGTGTACATTTATGCAAGCGCACACACACATACAACACATCTGTTTTTCTCAAAGGTCAGTGTGGTAGCATCTTCTATCTCCCTTGTCTTTTATATAATACGTCAGTTTATAAAAATACTCTGCAGAAGCACGTTAAGGTAACTTTTTCTTTGTTCGAAGAGAACACTCACGCGGTTAAAGGTGCAAATTGTGAGAAATCGATCGAAAACATCGCCTTCGTTCGTATAATAATAAGTAATGAGACTCTAATGGTACTCGGAATAGCAAGACTCTGACTAAACATTCACCCATGTTTGGAAAAGCACGATTTTTAAATAATAAATTTTTATTTGTAATTTTATAATAATATTGCACAATAATATTTAATGCATAACAAAAATATTTATTTTTAAGAAATGAGCATTTGTTATTGCTCACTCTGTTACTTATCATAATGAATATATTTTTTTTTATTTGTAATGTGTATTTTTACAGGAGAGAGAGAGAGATTTAGAAATTTTTATGACCATATGGTATTGTTGTTCCTGTTATACATCAATGTGTTTTTTATTAAATTATAACTGTTTTTTTTCTCTATTATTTTATCTCTACTATTTTATTGATTGCAAGTACGTAGACCTGCTTACAATTAATAAATTTGTTAATTTCTATTTATTATAAGTGTTATAATTCTATGTATCGTTTTACTTATTTTTCACGTTTTATGACAGTTGGATGATAACAATGAGATAATAGCTATTGCTTAATGCGAAAATCTCGTTCATCGATGATGCCGAACATATGACACGCTTGGCGAATTGTATCACATATTTGACATCGTTGATATTCTCGCATTAAGCAATAGCATTATATTTCGTTGTTATCGTTCACGAATTTCTTTCCTCGCTCAAAAATTATCTAAAAATCGATACGTCAACATACACGCATCGATAGCATTTATTTTTAAATAGCACTTTTGAAGTAAAAGTATCGATGTTGTTAGCTTTCTGATACTTTCTGATAATAAAACGTGATCAAATCAATATAAAAATTAAAATATATATATTTTAAATAAAAGTATATAAATGATGTTTAATGTATGTACAATATTGTTGCACTTTTATCACAAACGTTTTGAAACAGTAAAATTTGTACTTGCTCCGGTTTATTTTACGGCACGCAAATTCCCATAAAGATTATCATCTTCCGAGATAACAAATACAAAGCGATTAGCGCACTTTGGGAGTTCTAATTCGGTTATCACATCTATCCTCGGGCGAAACACACCCTGCTCCATTAAACATATCTACATTTTCGACTTTGACTATTATTGTTAAAATATTATATACATATAGCCATCACGTATCTTAATGTAAATTATCTATTGTCATCAGAAAGAAAGCTATTGCATATATATATATATATATTCAAGAAGTTTGTTTATTTTAACAAAAGTTATCTATTAACTGATGCAACAAAAAGTGTCTGACAATTCAAGACAAAAGTGTTAATAATATTACTTTGAATAATTTGACGATCTGGAGAGAGATATTACATCTCTATTTATACAGTAATATCAGGAATACAATTTGGGTAATACATGTGGATTGATTAAAAAAGAGAACGTTATAATGTTTCGCGCTTTTGGAATAATTATAAAATTTAATTACGCCAGTAGGTTTTTATATATACTTTATAATATTTTCCTTAAAACATGCGTTTTTTTTTTATAATAGTCTGTTTTTGTAGAATATGTAGCATCCGCTTTATATCTTGTTCCATCATAATCACTCTTCCATGTACATAATTTTATACGTGTATTAATAACAGTAATTTTTTTGATCAACATATTCAAGAATGTGTTTTTAAAAATGATATATTTTGTTTTACTTTATTGTCTGTAATCAATTTTATCTCAATTAATTTATTAAGGTATTGATTATTTCTCTATTTCTCTCTCTTTTTTTCATATATATGTTATAATTATTCATTCATATTAGACTAACAATGATATGTAAAGACAAATACGTTCATATTTATAAAAGAATATTTTCTCTTGTCATATCTTGTCATTCTCGTATTGTGTAAATCAATATTAAAATGTAGAGAGAAATGTAATTCTACTAAAAATAATTATAATAGAAATATTTTTAAGTGTGCGTCTTATATTATAATTATTATATTTTTATCATATCTTTTTAAATATTGTACATGCAGAAGAAAGAAAAAAGCAGGCCATATTCAAATACTTATCTTTATATCTTATGCTTTAAAATCCGCAAAATGTTGGAAATACTTGCTTATTATATTTTTGTTTTTGAGCGAATGGAATTTTTTTGTTACAAATTGTTGAGAGTGCCATTTGAAAAATATATATATAAGTTAAGAAATTTTATTATTAATTATTATTTTTCCTTTAATATTCGGAAGGTTTGTAAAAAAATAGTATTTGTATTAAAATATAAAAAGAAATTCGTCCGAATTGAATCTTGATGAATAAATTAATCATTATTTGCTTTAATTTCATACCGACCGTCATTCATTACGCGATACAAAAGCAGAGAGCGTACTTTTATCCCATGCCTATTTAATCAGCGAAAAAGTGATATAAATAAATAATTTATCCCTTTTTCTAAGACAAATCAGATGATGATCATGTTCAATCGAGGCATTAAATTATGAAATCAGAGCTGATCATCGAAGTGAATAAACTCGTCATATCGAATACGGTACCACACGTGCTATCCGTTTATTAACGGCGATCGGTTTTATGACGCCTTTCATTCACCAGAGGGTACGCTAACAACGTCACAGTTAAAACATTTTTCACGTGGGCGAAATCCACGTCGAGAAAGTGAGCAAATAGAGGAAGGGTCCTGGGTAGAAAAGGAGAACAGACAATCGCAGTTTAAATTGTCGTTCATCCAAGTGCCCGAGATGCAGACTCCCTTCGCGAACCGATCGGTGGGGGCCGTTCCACCCCTGTTTAGGGGTGCAAGCTCAGTTCTCTGATTGGTCCATGTATCCCGTGACGTCACCGCGCCGCTAGCATTACGTTAACTTGAAGCACGCGGAGCTTCGGATTCAGTCAGTTGACCGCTGTTCGCCACACCGAGCAGTTCTCATCTTGAAACCCTGAGGATTGCCAAACTCGAAACGGATCGTCGGATTCTTATCGATTTCACTGTTACATTGCCATATCTTTTGACACTTTCGGTCCTACTTTTGAAAGGTAAGTGAATTTATTTTTTAATAAAAAAAAGCACCGTCTTTAAGTACATAAATTATCGTATAAAATTAAAAAATAATCAATTAACTTCTAGCTTGTTAAATCTTATTTTAATTTTTATTTTATTAAAAATTCTTATCATTTTAACTTTATCTTTTTTATAAACTACCATGTAATTTTATCTCCTATTTTGCTTAAAATGTACACGAAGAAAACTGAAAATTGTATTTTGTATCGCAAAGAACTTGAACAATACATTCACATCTATTATTTATGAGATGGATAATACTAAATTGCTCGTTTCTTTTTCTAAATTTATCGTTCTTTATTAAAAAAAAAAAAAAAAAATAGAAAAACTCTTCAAACGACAAATTTTTATGTTACGAATATAAATTTTATTGAAATATTCTGTTTTTGCATGACTGAAAATTTTTGCATGATCAAAAATGTGTATGACTCTCTCTTTTCTCTTTCTTTCTTTTGTTTAAATAAAACTAAAACAAAAAGTTTTATGGAGATAAAGATCTTCATTACTGAGCGAATTGGAATATATTTTTTTATCTTTTTGTGAATCAAGAGTCAAGTACTCGCGTATAATTGACAATATTTTATATAATATTATATTAGCCTTTCTTAGAATAATTTAACTTTATTACTGTTGGATGAAAGAGACTGAAAGCTAATCTGTTATATGTATCTTGTAAATTTTGCTCTTATTTTCATGAACTGCATAAAATATGTGTATACAATTATTAAGATAAAATTGTCTGATGGTCTTACAAATCTAATTAGTTACTGTGCAAACTTTAAAAGAAAATCCAAAGAGATATAATGAAATTAATAAAAGAAATAAGACAGATAACTTTATACAAAAGATTTAATGAGAGTAACTTCTTAAAATTAAAATAAATAAATAATATTGCAGTCTTTCAGTATCTTAATTAATTCTTACATTTATTTATTTACAAGATATTTATATGAGAAATCTGAGCATTCTTTAATTTATACTCTCTTTGGTGCAAATTATCAATTTCCATATTTAAAAAAATTGTATTATATATATTATCTTACATATACAGGGTGTCCCCCAGAATGATGGGGACTAAATTCGTGTGCAGATTCCTGGGATCATTTGGAGACGATTTTTTCTCAGCGAAAATGTCGAGGGAGGTCATTATTTTTTGCATGTTTCCAATTTTTGCCATCACGTATCTTTGTAACTAAGCCTTAAATTAAAATTCTATTAAAGTAAACTCTACCTAAAATTAACTGAAGAATGTGAATTTATTATTATTTTTATTCCACAAGGCTTAGTTTGCGAAAAACCCTTTATTTTCAATCGCTTATAACTCGAAAATTATTGGTGTCTCGACATTTCTGCTGAGGAAAAATCGTCTCCAAATGATCCCAGGAATCTGCACACGAATTTAGTCCCCATCATTCTGGGACACCCTGTATAAAAGAGAGAAAGAAAGAAAGAGAAAAAATATATATATAGATATATTTTTTATAACGAAAATTTGTATTGACGTATAACAAAAATTATTAGAAATATTATTTAAAGCATATCGTTTTCGTAGAGTAATATATAAAATGAGCCGCAAGACTTAATTTTCAAATATCAAATTATACATACAAACTATAATTGTACAAATTTATTATTCCCCTAATCTAGCTTTGTGCTAATTTAACTCAACGTCAGTCGTTTAACCTTTAGACAAGGATAAGTTTCGTGCCACTCTTCACTATATTATATCGTAGAAGCAACAGGCTTCCGACGTAATGTAGTCTTATATAGTATAAACAAGTTCTTCTTATAAAATTAATCGAGTACAGATTATGTTCAGATTATTTTACATCGAACTTATGAATTAGTTGCGATTAATTAATATATGACATTAAATATGCCAATAACTTTATTTCAGAAGTATTATTGTAACATACGTATACAATATAGAGCAAAAATACTACAAAATAAAACAAATTTAATGTTTCACACTGCTTTGCCTTGAGAAGCATATATACACTAAAAGGCAAAAAGTAGAAGTGCATTAAGTGCATATTTTTATTTAATAGAAAATATCAAATATACTTATAGAAAATATCAAGTTTTTGACCATTTTTAATTTTCCGCAATCTGATCGCGCATTTATAGGGCTGTGCCAAAGTGCATCTCCTTATTTAAAATATCTAAAATTGATTGGCTTTTAACAGAATTTTGATTATAGAAAAATTTTAACGTAGTATGTAAAATATAATTACCATAAGACTGATAACTTTTTATTCAATTTTTGCAATAAAAAAAATTAAATTAAATTAAAAAATTAAGATTAAATTAAAATTAAATTCTTGAAAGAATTTATCACTGGAGTTTAATATTAATAGTATATATATATATATATATATATATATATATATATATATATATATATATATATATATATAATAGTAGTAGTAATTTTATTAGGTTTTTCGACTTATTATGAATTTATATAGCGTTTTGACTCGCTCCGATATTTCGTGGCATTTCACTTAAAACGTTATAACTTTAAATCCAATTACTATTTTTGAATTTATAATCTGCCACTTTTTTATAATGCAATTCCTTATAATAATGATTAATGACCAATATTAACCTTATACGCTGTCAGCTATCTGAGAATGAAATAAAAGTTTTCACGTCTTTTCAAAATATCTGTTTTGAACTCGCAGTATGGGACATTCTAAACATACGTCATGATAAGCTCACAAACAAAAACACTTTATATATCAAACAATAAACTTTATTTTTATAGGTACTATAAAATATACAATAACGAATATTTTACGAAATATAGCAATTTTTAATTAAAAAAATGATTTGACTCGCTCCAGAAGTTTCGATTTGTTCCGGTCTATGTACACTGGAGATCATAAATTAAATTCTTGTAGTACACAAGTTGCAGTATACAAGTTGCAGTATACAAACCGAAATCCTGTAAAGCTTCAAATATAATAAAAAAAGAATCTTTTCTTTATTTTCAACTATTGTCTGTTTACGGGTCATTTAAGTTGTCAAATGACAATAGAAAGTTTTTATTTTGAAAAGAGAAAGTTTTCATATGTTTGTGACACATGGACAACAGAATATTTACAATTAGGCGGAGCCATAGACATATAATATATGTATAGACCGAGCATTTGGCCGAAGCTGTCTTGACAAATTAGAAAAGGACAAATGCTTAGCACCTTAGATCTGTCCTTCTTTTGCAATCTTTTGTATTCTCAAGAGTGGAATGGATTAGGGACGGATCAGGGACCATTTCACCAATGATCGCAAGTTTCGTTCTCTTCCACTGCGTTTTTAGACAAAGATAGATCTACGGTATTGAGCATCCGTCTCTTTCTAATCTGTCAATACGATTTCACTACAGGAGAGATAGGCAACGTTCGGGTCTACATATTATATGTCTATGGGTGGAGCATTATCGTAAACGTTGGAGATAAAAGTCGTACTATACTAACGATTTCGGACTTGTTTGCAGGTAGAATTACTGTTGACATTAGCGAATTGATCAATCAAAGCAAAGCATTTTACTATTATTTTTTTATAATCGTAAAATTATATAAATTTTAATAAAAAATTAATGTATGTTTTCTTAGAACTGTTCTATTTAATGTTTCTTTGTTTAAAAATAAAATAAAAATAAGAATAATATTAAATATTTATTATCATATAAATTTTATTATATCATATAATTTTATATAAATTTCAATATAGGTATAAATTTTTATAAAATTTAATAAATACAATAGAATAAGTGTAAAAAATTTAAGACTCATAGAACTTCTCATTATGTACACTGATGTACAGACAAAGTTTCAACTTTAAAGAAACATTTGCCAAAGATTTCTTTGAAATCTTCTGTCACAATTGTATATCTAATAAATGAGTACGTTAAAAGACTAAAAACGAGTTTTAACTTTATAATAAAAAATTAATTTCTGATTTAAAACGTACATAGAATTATTATCGCCGCTAACATCATCACTGTCTTTATCATAGGTCAGTCTTAAACAACGATGAAATAATGCTGTACTGAATTACAGACAAAATTCACTTCACACGCTGCTGTTGAATGTCCGCGTAAATTTCCACAATTTCACAATGGCACATCGAGACCTATATGTAACATCCCGTTAGATTAGCCGATCTCTCTCTCTCACTCTCTTGCTTTTCATTTGCTTTATAAAAAGATATAATTTATAACTTTTAACTTTGATCTATAATTTAAAAAATATTAAGAATTACTACTATATATTACTACTACTATTACCATCACTACTATTACTAATATTTTTTTTTTTTCTTGTTTCTTTTTTTACCGATTTTTTAATGATAATTCGAAATAAGTACAGTTAGAACACTATTACAATTTTCATGCAATATTTTTTATTATTAATTATTGCTATTATTTATTATTATTATTATTTATTGTTATTTATATTTTATAATTTATTATTTATTATTTAATACCTTTTTATTCACCAGAATATCTATACATAGAAAACACTATTGTCTTTTTTTGACCAATAATTAAGGCTATCTTAAAATATAAACAACCCATGATTCATCATATCATGACAATAGCAATTGCTCGAAGTCATAAATCATACATGAGTAAACAAAGAAGATAAAGAGAGCGGAAATTTTTTTACCGTGATAAATTCGCCGAGATACAGTAGGTTCCTTCGATATACATTAGTCATAATATAAACATACAGAATATATGTATATTATATTAGGTTTATTTGAGATACATTAGTCAGAACGATTTTATAAACTATTTTAGTAATAAATATAAAGATTATCACATTTTATCCCTTCTGTGTGTGTATGTGTGTGTGTGTCAGTGATAGATACCCCAGTATACAAAACGTCTTTAAATGTTATAAGACTGTGTCGGATGTTTTCTTCGCTTAAAACAAAATTCTCTTGAAAGGTCTTTGTATTCGAAAATTTCGTAAAACATAAATGGAACGTCTGTTCGATGCTCAACAATTTCTATAAATAAAATGGACGCCATGAATGTGGAAAAAGGGCACATACGCCAAAATATTATTTCGAGAAAATCGACTTCAAAGTTTTCATTAGAATATTACTTAATGAAAAATAATGCGATTAAAACAATTTTTTTTAAAGATGTATAATATATCCTTTAAACGTTCTGAAAACAGAGGTCACGATTTGAAGATGATATTTGTATGATTTTTTATGAGTTTTAAAAAATTGATTTATGTGTGCTCCTTTTCCATAAATAGAATAAAATCGTAAAAAAGTGATATCTTTTTTAATTAAATATAACTAAATTTATTAAATATAATTATATTTAATTAAATATAATTATTTAGATTTTATGAATGTTTTTTATTTTTATATTGCTAGTACATTAATCAACAGGGTAGTTAAATTAATCGATCAAAAATTTAATTAATATCTCATTGTCAGTTATACTTTAAAAGGACTACAACCATATGGTCGAAAAAGTCGTAACTTAGACAAATTTATTGGCTAGTTTTGGTCGATTAATTTAACTACCCTGATAATTATTTAGTTTATAACTTTCTATATATTGTTTAAATAAATATTAAAATAATTATATAATATTATAATATATTATATATTTTATATAATATATTATATATTATAATATACATATATATTTAATATATATACGATATATGTAATATATATGTATATATATTGTATATTGTACCATATACATAGGTCGTCGGAAAACTTTTGAGCCTCAACATGTAAATGTCGTTACTCGTCAAAACTATTTTGATACTATAATTGTACATGCTTTGAAAAATACCTCTGAAAATTTCAGCCACTTTAGACGCTCAGTTATTGTTTGACAGTCGTTTGTGTTAGTCGATGTCAGTGTTTTTGTAAAACATACTTCGACGGTCGCTATGGCCAAAATTCACGAATTGCGATTCGAATTGATTGATCACCCACCGTATTCACCAGATCTGGCCCCCAGCGACTTTTTTCTGTTTCCTAAGCTCAAAGTTTGGCTCGGAGGTCAGAGATTTTCATCAAACGAGGTCATCACGTCCGTAGAAGCCTATTTTGCTGAGCAAGACGCCAACTACTATTAGGACAGGTTAATATAAAGAGATTGGAGCATCGCTGGAAAAAGTGTATCGACTTAAAAGGAGCCTATGTTGAAAAATAAAACTGAATTTAATCGAAAAAATACTTGTTTCTATGTTAGGCTCAAATCTTTTCAGTCTACTCTTGTATATAATTATTATTATTTTTAAAGTAAGGTCCGTTTTGAAATAAAAAAAGATCTTAACATATAAAAATAACTTATTATGGCCAAAAAACTTCTACAAGCTTACTTTATTTTTTCACATACTCATCATTGACTTCCACCCATTTTTGATATTGTTTCAACAGCTTCCTAAATCCATTGTTTTAAGAGTCTGCCGCCTGTGTCTTGAACCAGTTATAGTAACGCCGTTCTTTAGTTCGCCGTTAGGAAATTTAATAGACAACTTTGTGAGGTTTTTGGACCAAATGTTATGAGTGACAGTAAAGTTAGGCAATGGTGTCGTTCGGAATGACTCGAGTATCTTCGGCCGTTATGAACTTATGGGCATCAGCCAATTATTTGCCAACTATACATATAATGAATAGTGAAATTGCTATTTTCAACTAGAAAGCATAAATACATGATCAGATAAAATTATATAGTGATTTTTTTTGTGCGCAAAATAACAAACAATACAAGTGACTGCAGGTGGCGTTGATACGTCAAAAAAGTGAATGCTGCCATGACTTCCGTCAGTGATTTACTTCCGCCTATTTCTCTTTACTCAATAGTTGATGAGTGACCGAATTTACGGAACTTTGATTCGAACTTTCTTTTTCTTCTTGGAATAAGTATTGTCAAGGTAAGTACGATTTGAGCAATAAAAAGAAAGATCAAATGCCTTGAATCGCTAATAGAATTTTAAATATTTGACGGTCGATGTGCACCCAAATCCGCATGCACAAATAAGGCGGATGAAAAAATTTGATTTTTATTTTAACACACTTAATCTTTGAAATTTCACAGTCTTTTCAGTACTCTTCTTCTCATTGTATTTAATTTTTATGTTTTGTTTGCAAATTATTGCGAGGTTAATCAGTAAAGGACTCATAACCTATAATAAAGAATGATTTTTAGTAAGAGCCACTTTCTTTTAATTTTACTGAAAATTTTTTCTGCCACTTTTCCTTTGGTATTTAAAATAGTCTACATAATATTTTATTGAGTACTTTAATGTTTATATATTTTTCCAATATATATTTTGATCACACAATGCACAATAATATTTATATCTTCAATTTTTCTCCAATTTTTCTCCAATTTTTTATTTGGAAACCTATTCTTTCACATATAGACTTACAATTTTGATGTGAATTCTGATATGAATTAATCAATTAATATTTTTTATATCAATTAGTATTTTTTTATTATTTTATGTGCCTAATTAATCCCTCTGCAGCGCAATACATAAATGTCAATTTTCTGCGTTAAACAAAAATCTAATAATTCGATGTTAATATATATTGTTTTCAAACTTTAATATGTAAAAATTTGCTAATTTCTTGTTGTTTTAGTTTCAGCTTCCGTGATTTCTCTGGAGGTAAACATTTGAGTGAGTTAGATTGCTTCATGGAAGGTATGAATATTATTTCTTTCTAAAGATAAACATATCTGCCTGGAATCAAATAATGTTACTTTTGAAATCAAATAATATTAATATGTTCTCATACATTTTAAGAGCAAATTAATTTTCTTTGGAAGTTTTATTGAAAAAAAAATTTTTTTTTTTTTAGAAGTTATAAGAGATTTATAAAAATCCCTGTAAAAGGTATTACTGTTTCAGAACAATATTTACATTTTATTTTGTTTATTTGTTTTATTTGATTTAGATGGAATTAGTTGCTGATGTCAGACTTCCTTTTTCTACTTAACTATTGCAATCTTATTTTGTGTCTTGCCGTTGATCTTACAATTTTTCCATATTTAGATGATTATTTATTATTATATAATCATACCGTGAACATTATAAAATAAAATGTATTATAGTTCTATCTTAGTTTAAGTTTGTTTAATTATTTTTGTTCCAGCTTGCTTAGTTTGTACATTTCTTATTTAGATCTGAGCCGATACTCTAGATGTAAAACTAATTTCAATGTGATAAAATTGAGTTTCTTAGTTGTAATATGAGCAATTTACAGAGGAGATTTGTAGGATTAAAGCAGATTAGACGGCAGGCTAAATCTGAAACTTCAGCAGTGTTTGCTGGAATCACTGAGAGCGATTTGCAGTTTTTAGATGAAGAAGTAGATTTATCAACTTCTTTTCATTTTATAGAAGATGACTTAGTATTAGAAAATTTGAGTAGTGATAAAGACAACCAACTGAACAATCTAAATATTTCTAATCAACACAATAATAATTCAAATAATTGTGATAAATTTTGTTTGTCAAGTGATAGGCTAAGCAATGCCGAAAATAATGACGATATAGAAATGAATTATATTGAAGAGGACATGATTCGTGTGAGATATGACTTGTTTGAAAAAAATTACTCTGAAACTTCCACCTGTAGCACAAGTGAGGTGAGTGACACAGAGAATCAGGTCAATACTATATCTCAAAAATTACGTTTATGGAATGTGCAGTATAATATAACGCTAGATGCATGTAGAGCATTGCTGAAAATCCTGAAGCCCTCACATCCTGAATTGCCTTTAGATCCAAGAACACTTAATCACACTCGCCAGGGAGACGGCAATTCAAAATCTAAAAAATGGTTCATATGTTCATGTTGGTTTGATGGATGGATTACAGAAACGTGTAAGGGAAAGTGGTTTAAAAATTGATTGCAATACGCGTATAGGAATAGACATAAATATTGATGGGATCAATATGACAAAAAGTACAGTTACAGACGTCTGGCCAATATTATGTCGTTCTTTGGATTTAAAGGATAGCAGGCCATTTGTGATAGGGTTTTTTGTTGGCACTGGTAAACCTGACCCTCTTGAGGATTACCTGCATTCATTTTTAGTAGAGTATTTGCAGTTATTGAATGATAGCTTAACTGTTGGTAAAGATAAGTATGAGATTTATATTAGATGTTTTATATGTGATGCACCTGCTAGGCAATATGTGAAACGTATTGTGGGTCATGCAGCTTATGACGCTTGTGAAAGGTGTAGGCAACCAGGAGATTATATTTTTAACAGAATGTGTTACGCTACCAAAATAATTGGGCTTAGATCAGACGAGGATTTTATCTGTCAATCAGACCCAGAGCATCATGATGGGGTTTCACCTCTTCTAAGATTAAATTTAAAAATGGTTTCTCAGCTTGTTCTTGACCCATTCCATTTAGTTCTTGAAGGTGTAGTGAAAAGATACTTAAAATTTGTTTTAAAGGGCACGAAATCAAGAATGCGATTGAGAGGTGAAAACATTCTTGAGATCTCTCGGAGATTGGTGGAGTTGCGAAAACACATTCCACAAGAATTTACCCGCAAACCAGTTGGACTGGAGCAATTAGAGAAATGGAAGGGAACCCAGTTGAGATTTTTTCTGCTCTATGGAGGATATGTAGTATTGAAAAATGTTGTAGCTGAAACTCTGTACAAATTATTTCTAATGCTTCAAATAGCAATTATGATATTTTCTGTACAAAAATTTATTGATGATGAAAACTTTTTTTCATTTGCTAAAGATCTTATAGCTCAATTTGTCATATTATCTTCTACTAGAGAGGTATTTGGAGAGAAGTTTTGTGTTTACAACGTTCATGGATTGTTGCATCTTCATGAGGATGTAAAAAGGTATGGAGAAATCTCAAACATAAGTGCATTTCCGTTTGAAAGCTATTTGGGAATTTTCAAACAGATGCTAAGATCTCCAACCAAGCCAACCCAACAACTATTACGTAGGCTAGCTGAAAAACAATTTTTGAATGATTTTTCTGAAAGGGCAGCTAATTTCCAGTCTCATCTAACAAGTAAACCTACGGAAGTGTCACTCACCGATTTTAATGAAACTTTGCACATTTGTAGAACTATGAAAAATATTCGATACGTATTTTTTTTTATCGGCCAAGGTTCGCTCTGAAGGGTTGAAAATACAAAGGTTGGATTTTATGCACCAGGTGGAATAAGTTGAATATTTCAAGACATTAAATAAGTATAGGGGTTTTTTGGGGTCGCCGAAACTGAATCTGATGTTAAAATTATGGAAATCAAAATGGCCGACCCAATATGGCCAGGTACATAAAAAAAGTGTTCAGTTCGGCCTTGTAGGGTATGGAAATATTGCAAAAAATGTTAAATTTGAATTTCGGTGTTTCTCAAGGTTTTTGATATCGCTAATCACAATTCTGATTTCGAAATTTTACGCAGGAACAATGTTACCAACGTAAGCTGCACTATGAATATCAGCAGTTACATTCATGCATAAAACTTTGGTACATGGTAAAAATATTTGGTACAACATACAAAGAAATCATTTATGAAAGTCAGCACGCAGAAGAATGATATGTCATATAATATAACAGACAGAATCATGACTCTGCAGACCAGGAATAAGCACTAATTTGAATTAAAATATTTTTTTTCATTACTTTAGCTTTGCTCTCTGTGATTGTATATGGTTCTAATTTCTATCTCAACCTTTTGAAGGTGATTGAAATGCTTGAGATTGTTATCATTGGTACGCAGATTAAGGTATCTTATATTGAAATTATTTTTCAACGAGATATCAGGTCATCATTGCATTGACTAACATTTTTATTAATTTTGTTTTGAATAGCTTTTTCTGCTCTCTCTTTGGTGTATGGTGTTATTTTATTTTTAATTGAGTGCATATACTTATTTTTATTAATAATGTTATGTAAAGTTTGTTATTTTTTATTTATAACTGGGATGCAACAGTTAAGAATTTGATATTGTTGATTATTATACTGTAATATAATGTGTGCTTATTCCTCCTTCATATTTATATTTTTTCAGAAAAAAAGTATGCAATTGCAGACCTTGAGGTTACTGTTGGTAATGAGAAGCATTTGGATGTGTGCATAATAGCGTACAATTGGATGAATGAAGATGGAGAAAATTGTCTATATCCTACTTATTTAGCCCCCCAAAAACAAGGCATTGCGGCCAAGAAATGTATGGAACCCACTGCAAAATTCAACACCTATCCAGCCACTATTCGTGCTTGGTTTGGTAAGATAATTTCTCTCATTGCTCTTTTTTGCTTGTGTTAAATTGAAGAGATATAATGCTTTTTTTTATTCATCTGTGTAAATTCTGTCTCATTCTTTGGTTTTTCATTTTATCTTGATCATAAAATTGGCACCTATTATTCTTATTTCTATAGTGACATATGAAGAAGCAAGGAGGAAGCTGAAACGGGCTGTTGAGAAAACTGATCTAGAATCTGATGCAGATAGAGACAAGACAAGTCGAGGTGTTCGCAAGAGAAAACACTTTCATTCGTCATGTTTGTCCGAAGATAAAGACGATGAAAATCCGATAAAAGTGAGGAAGTCTCAACCTGCCTCACAAGAGGGTAATAGTCTTACTTTGCCAACGTTCAATTTCTTGCCTTTACTTGAAGAAACAGGTAAGTAATTTTACCTCATTTATTTATAACTTGCGATTTTTATCTTAAGGGAAACTTTAAAAGATTTCAAATTATCCAAATCGCTAAAGGAAGAGATTTCAAAAATCTCTTCCTTTAGCGATTTGTTTTTCAAAACAATGAAAGATTTTTCCATTGCTATTTTAATTTTACTTGAAGACTGCTAAAAAGATTACTATTATAATATATATGTAAGATATGAACGGGCAATAAGATTACTATTATTATTTTTGTTCTGATAGAAGATTCCAGGAAAACCAGTGAAGATTCAACACCCTATCTGACTGCCACAGTTAATTATGCAAGTAATAAAGACTATACTTTACCTTCAGTGTCAACTGAATCATAAAGCATCAATGCTCAGACCAAAGATAACGATAGCTTGGATTTTGGCTCTACCAAAAGTGACATTACTGAGTCCCAAAAGAGCTCTACAGTCTCATCAACACCTCCTCCGTGTGGTACATTAAAGACAATGACTGGTATGTCCAAAAATGTTTCCTTGGTTATATCTTCAAACTCTTAGTTATAGATATTGTTTTAGGATTTAAGTATATTAATTACTTTTTTACTTTTATTTATCTAGCCTTATTTAGCAGGCCATCACTTAATGTTACTCAGCCGAGTTCCAGTAATAGTAAGAAAGAATTAAAGCAGCGCAGTAGATCATCTCTCAATGTTTCCAAGTCCAGCATTAGGACTAAAAAGAAACAATCCAGCCAAGGCAAGAACAGAAGTGATAAAAGTAATGGGAATTATGATGATTTCTTGCAATATTTTTATTGTCACCAATATAAGTTAGACAACATAAAATAAATTTAATTCGTTGCAGGAGCTGTAAAGCTTCAAAAACCAGCAAAAAAACATTTCGATGTTAGTAAACATAAAAATAAAATAAGAAAAGAAAATGAAGAGAGAATTGAAAAAGGTAATTAATGAAAATAAGAGAGTCTGACAATGTTATTTTTTCTTTCATGTTATCATTTCATGTATTCATTAATTATTTTTTATTAATTATTTTACAGCAATGACAGACAAATCTCGAAGACTTGTTCTCGGGACTGCTGATATCAATGAAAAATTAGAAAACAATAATTTACTTGCTTCAAATCTATTGGAAAATGTTAAAAGCCCCTCAAACTCTATTTCAAGTGCTCTTCTAACAAATGAAAAAAATGGTAAGTTAATGATTGTATAAATTTTAGTTGAATGCACCATTAGTAATTTATATACAGAAATTACAAAATATGATATAATAGAGTTTTAAATAAATTTTTTTTATTTTATACCTTGCTTCCAGGAAACAACATTCACATTTCTGATTTTGAACAGATGGATCCTCAAGCAACAAGCTCTGTACAAGGATATGACCTTGCCTCTGATATTTTTGAGGATGACGCTAATAAAGACTCAGATGATACTTATGAACCACATTCCATTAGTAAAATATACTGTTTCGTTAATAATTGTTTGGCATTATAAACTAATGTTCTTCTGTAAATTCTTTGATTTATTTTTAATTGCAGGCTCAATTAGCAGCCAAAGTCTTGATTTTGTTGATGAGGTCAGCCAATCGCCAGCGATTGATTCGATGAATTTAAGTGAGCGGGAGATCGAGACAATAAATGAAACCACTGACAAAACGGCTGCTAACGAACCTATATCTGTCAAGCAGATTGATAAACGTTCAGCTATTCGTAAATATTTTTTTATTTCCAAGTATGATTAATTCTTTTAAGTATTGAATACTATTTTCAATTCATTTTGCAGAAGTCATGAGACTGCAGTACGAAAAACTTAGTAGACTTGAAAACGCATACACAAAGCTCCAAATGACTGTTGAAGAAAT
The DNA here is from genome assembly GCF_030444845.1 of Prenolepis imparis. NCBI lineage: Eukaryota > Metazoa > Arthropoda > Insecta > Hymenoptera > Formicidae > Prenolepis > Prenolepis imparis. The sequence goes on from NW_028141243.1 coordinate 54,492, forward strand.
ACGCCAACTTTTATTGAATAGGACAGAGGTACTCCACCATCCAAAGGGACTCCCAAGTCTGCCTTTTCCAACGTTCGAAGATGCTAAAACTGCTGAAGATCTCACAAATGGAAATCCTTCCATAAAGGACTATATTGTAATTTAAAAGATATTAGTATCTAACTTTATCATTGTATGTTTGTTACTTGAAGTTTTCACATTTTTTAAAAATCTTAGATAAAAAAATTAATGTTTGCAAGTTCTGGGAAGTGTGAGAAGGATTGCTCAAAGAAAGTTATGGCTCTTCTAATGACAAATCATACAGGAACATTTTTTAATTGGAAAGGCGGAAAAGGAAAACAGCCATTTGGGAGCTGGCATTTAAAAGAAACTGTGATCAGTAAGTAAAATTGTGAAATTTAAGGTTTTTTACATTATTTTATTTTATAATATTTTTTGTTGAGATTTTGACATTTCGTAAATTTTGTTATTTTAGCGGCAGTTAAAAAATTAAGAGGAGACAAGCTAGACATAGGAAAGGCAGAAGATGGAATAAAAGAGTGGTTAAAAGAAAGATGTTTCAGGAAGAACAATAGTGGCTTATGAAATAAATTGTTAGCTTTTTTGTTTTACATGATTTTAAAGACAAAATAAAGTCCTGAAACCTAAAAATTTTATTAATTTCTTTAACTTGATTAAATTTCTAATTAAATATTTTGCGAACATTCCGTTTAGATGTACGTTCTTTGAACGTTAAGAACGAACGTTCCATGCGAACGTCAATCGGACGTTCTTGTGGTGGCTCATCCGGACTGTTTACGAACGGTTCGGGTTCGATCGTTTACCGAACGTTCTCTCGTCATTCGTGTGCTGGTGGGGAACTGGTTCAAGACACAGGCGGTAGACTTTTAAAATAATGGAATTAGGAAGCTGTTGAAACTTGAACCAATATCAAAAATGAATGGAAGTCAATGATGATTATGTAAAAAAAAAAGTAAGCTTGTAGAAGTTTTTTGGCCATAATAAATTATTTTTATATGTTAAGATCTTTTTTTTATTTCAAAACGGACTTTAAAAATGCGCCTCGTATTTATTATATAATATTGTTACATTAAATAAACAATGTCCTTTGTATATTATATATATAAAACATATAAAATATATATATATATAAATATATATATAAAACATACCTGAGTCGATTTAGATGATTTACAGAAAAAGAGCACATAAGTCTATATGCCCTTTTTCCATCCATGGCCTTAATTATCATAGACCAATGTGTAGAAAAAAATAGATGGTATCCGACATTGATAAAAAATTATGTAAAAAATGTGAAAAATTATGTATTGGCAGAAGGATTAATGTTAGAAATTTTGTATCATATTAAAAGAATATATCGAATTTTAGAGATGTAAATATGTATATCTAATTATACATGTAAAGTTTGTTTAATACAATAGAATGTAATAATGTTTAATACAGTGTATAGAAGGCAAATTCAATTTGAAATACAAAATACTCTAATATACAAAGTGAAAAGTAGAATTATTAGATAATCTTATATGTAAAATAACCTATTTTAACTACTTTTTAACTAATTAATGACTGTTATATTGGATCTTCCATTTTGAAATTTGTAATTCTGACGCCAGATTAGCCAGATTTGTATTCAGCGACCTTGACAACATACCTTAATATCTATTTTTGTGGCAAGTTATGTTGTAATAAAAAAGAAAAATAGTGGTTATAAATGGCCCATTTTTGAGGTTTTTCTTTATACTTTGACAACAAACGAATGTCACCACGTCATTCTATAGTCAAATACTATAAGCAATCATACAAATACATGTCGGCTTAGAGGCAAAAATCGGCCACTTTTTAACATATTTTAATTTTAACCATACAATCACTATGTATAAAAATCTTATTTGTTAAAAAAAATTTAAAGCCAAGCATTTCCATAATTTTTAAAAAATCGATGTCAAACGATTATATGTATATACAGGGTGTCCCATTTTAATCTCCCCAGGCAATTATCTCGAAAAATATGGAAGATTTGTAAAAATGTTTCAGACAAAAGTTGTAGGACTTGAAAGGGGACAGATAATGAAAGTATGGACTTGATCTTGAGTGACCTATTGAAGGTCAGGTAAAGGTCATCGATGTTTTCTCAAATGGAACCCCCTATTTTTTATTGCATATTCTTGTAGCCCTTGTCGAGACGTTTTCAAAACACTACCTATTGATGTCTCTTACGCAAGCCATTCCCAAGATACGAAGCTTCAAAATTGACATATCATCGGCATTTGCATTATCCAATATACACCGCGGGGAGGTTGTTCAATCAAATTTGTACATCAAGTGGCCCTAAAAAGGGCAGACTTTGTGTGTGTATGTGTGTATGTGTGTGTGAGTGTGTGCTTTTTTAGTAAAACTTTTCTCTAATTATTTTTTTTCTGGTTATTTTAATGTAAGGGAAAGGATAAGAAAATGGTAGAGAAAGAGAGATAAAAGTTTTACTAAAGAAGCACACACTCTCTTGTATACATATACAGGGTGTCCCATTTTAATCTCCCCAGGCAAACATCTCGAAAAATATGGAAGATACGGAAAAATGTTTCAGACAAAAGTTGTAGGACTTGAAGGGGGACAGATGATGAAAATATGGATTTGACCTTGAGTGACCTATTGAAGGTCAGGTCAAGGTCATCGATGTTTTCTTAAATGGAACCCCCTATGTTTTATTGCATATTATTGTAGCCCTTGTCGAGACGTTTTCAAAACACTATCTATTGATGTCTCTTACGCAAGCCATTCCTAAGATATGAAGCTTTAAAATTGACATACCGCCGGCATTACCCGATGTATGTATGTACATACACCGCCATTTTCTTATCCTTTCCCTTACATTAAAATAACCAGAGAAAAAATAATTAGAGAAAAGTTTTGCTAAAGAAGCACACACACACACACAAACATACACACATACACACACAAAGTCTGCCCTTTTTAGGGCCACTTGATGTACAAATTTGACTAAACAACCTCCCCGCGGCAGTGATGCAAGATTTCACACGCGACAGCCATCTTGCAGTGGAGGGGGTAGGTCGGCAGCGCAGAGCGCACCGAAAAGATGAGAACCTTTGTCCTTCGAACATATGTAGAAGAGGACAGGTATATATCTTTTGTCCTTTATTTTCTTTTGATAGAATAGAGCTACGAATTTCGAGCGAATCCGGAATACTGGCGATAGCGAGTAGGCGATGCGACCCAATATGCAAAAAGAAAATGTAAAATATAAAAAATATATTTAATATTATAAAATAATATTAATAAAATTAATATATTTTAAACATAAATTAAGTAACTTATATTTAAAATTTTAATTAAAAATAATTATTAATTAATAATAATTATAATTAATAATTATAAGTATATTTTATATATAAAAATCCACTCTTGGCCAATATATACGCCTTTCTATTAAAAAAGATATTTTATCTTTAAAGAAATAATTGTAATAAAATAATATTTTAATTTACAAATATTGTTTAAGATTTTATTCTTTTTATTCCCTATTTATTTTGTACTAATGTACGACGTACATATTGTTGCTCAACGGAAACCGCGAGAAGGTGGTGGTTTCTTTCGTCAAAAAATTTAAAATATTGTATATTGGGAAATGTCATTATTAAAAAAATATTAAAATTATAAAATAATAAAAATAAAAAAATAAGTAATTAAAATAAAAAAAAATTAATAAAAAAATAAATAAAATAAATAAAAAAGAAATAAAAAGTCAATTATATATAATTAATTATTAAAAAGTGAATTGCATCCCAATATACTTCGTCATATAAATATATTATGTGTATGTGTGTGTGTGTATATATACGAGATACATATATGTTTACATTGTATGCATATATATATATTATATATTATATACATATATGCATATAATTGTATACGTATATATATATTTATTTATATATATATTTATTATATATTTATATACACAATTTTCTTACATGCTTATAAGCATGACGTCTTTTAAATAAAATGTATTATTATTAAGACGAGGGACCAGGTATGTCGGCAACATCAGTGTCTGCAGCATGTAGCTTTAAAATATTTTTATTTTTTTTACAGCAGTAGCATATAATTTGTCCGCCGACATAAGAAACAAATGTTTTTCATTAACTTGCATGTTTATAGCTGTTTCTCCCCTCGTCTTTAATGCAGATTTAAATACACAAATAGCATTAACAGAAGCCGACGAAAATTTATTACGTTTTTTTGTTTTTACATTATTTAAAAGAGAAAACATTCTCTCCGGATCGGCATTAGAATTTGGAAGCGATCTAATAGTATTTATAACATTTTTTAAATTAGAATATTTAGCATTATTATTGATGTCTCGACGTTGTAAAATTTCTTTCCAAGCATTATCAAAATTTAATTTAGTGAGGCTTTGTTTTTCTTCCATTGTAAAATCTGATGCTAATGCAATCCATTCTTTTTTTAAAGCATCTTCATCAAAACCGCTAATAGTTTTAATGACGAAAGAAACGTTATTGAATGATGTTTCTCTATTATAAAATAAGCTTACAAATGGTTGAAAAACTATTAATTGTGATAAAAATGTGTCATTTATTGGTAATCTTTTACGAATTTCTTCTGCAGCAGTCACATAAAATGTTAAACAATTTTCTCGAATAATTTTAACAATGTCTACGTGACCTTCCAGTAGTAATTCGTTAAGATATTCCTCACATTCTGAACCCAAAGTAACTTCATTAAGATCTTTTTGATTCTCCTTTAGAGAGAATGCAATATTTTCAGAAAATGGTTGTAAATGCTCTTCTTTTAAAAAATTTTTGCAGATTTGGAAAATAAATTTTTTGGATTTTGGTTGTAATAAATGAATTCTGGTTTCTAATGCTTGGAAAAATGCATTAAATGTATTAAAGGAATTTAAAGTATATTTTAAAAAAAGAAAATAAGCTTTTAGTTCTACGTTGTTCATCATAGACAGTAGATATTCTCCAGAATTTTTTTTTCCCCTTACAACCATTTCGGTAAGAAAATATTTAATTGTATCCCAAGATTCAAGAAGTCGTTCGACACATAAATAATGAGACAGCCAGCGTGTATCACATAATTTTAATATTTTGCGATTTGTTTCTTGGAAACATTCACAAAATTCTCTGAAAATTGCTGTACGTTTTGGGCTGCTGTTCAAATAATTAGAAATTTTTTTTATAAATTTATTGCAATACGCAGGTATTTTATTACATGCAGTATGCGCTGTTAATGCAGCGGAGTGGCAAGAGCATGTTAAAGTTAGTAAACGTGGACATAGTTCTTCCAACTTTTTTTTGAACGATAAATATTTCCCTGTCATAACAGATGCGTTATCGCACGACAAGGCAACAATATTTGGAAATGGTATCTGCAGTTTCCACATTTCACATTTAAATGCCTGAAACAACTTTTCTGCGCTTGAATCTTTGGCATCAATATCGATTAATTTGACTAATTGCGAGCGAACATCTAATGTCTCCGAATCAACGTATCGGACAAAAAAAGTCATCCATTTATTATTAGATATGTCTGATGTTTCGTCAATAAAAACTGAAAACTTTGTATTTTGAATTTTATTGACGACACGATCCGTCTCAATCGGACACAAAACGTTTGTAATAATGCTTTTACATTTCGTTCGACTCATGCTCATGCTTTTTAATACGTCAGGATCTTCTCCTATTTGTTGAAAAAATGTAAGAATCTCTGTTGTATTTTGAGGAGAAATGTTTTTATCAGCAATTAATGCTGCATATCTGATTTCCGCGGATTTTTTACGCTCATTAAATGGCAAAAGAGATTTATTTTGCATATTTAAATCTTCTAAATTTGATTGATTTTTTTCTAGATATTTTTTATATATATTTATATGTGTTTTGGATTCTGCATGATGATGGATTTGCGATAAACTACTAGCGATAGATTTATCGCAAATCAAACAAAAAAATAAACTCTCGTCATGTGGCACTTCACGTAACCAAAGTTTAAATTCTTCAATATCTAACCATTCTTTTTTAAATATTGATTTACGCGATTTTTTTATTGGTATCTCAACATCATCATTACTATTATTATCAGATGATAATGTATTCTTTTTAATATTATTTTGATGATACGCGGAGTCAGCATGTCTTAATATGTATGTTGAATTGCACGAAAAAGTTTTATTGCATATACTGCAATAAAAAAAATAAAGACTACTATCAGATGATACTTTACGTACCCAAGATTTGTATCGGTCGTCTGTAAGCCAAGCTTCTGCAAAACTTCGCTTACGAGCTTTTCGGGGCTTCGTCAATTCAACACACATTTTTCGTTACTTTATACTATTTGTTAAAGCGAAATATACATACTGATCAAGAGCTAATTGCTCGAAAACGAGAGATGTTTATAGTAAAACGGTCTATAGCTGACTCGACGAATTTCGAAGACATAAATGTCAAAAACCTGTCGCTAGATTGTTATTGTGTCAAACAGCTGATTGGAGAGCTGCTTGACAAGACGAGACGCGCGGTAAAACGATCGACACGCGCAAAAAAGATAAACACGGCTCGTCGGGAAGCCGAATATAATGATTGAAATACATTTTCCAATATATAATATTTTAAATTTTTTGACGGAAGAAACCACCATCTTCTCGCGGTTTCCGTTGAGCAACAATATGTACGTCGTACATTAGTACAAAATAAATAGGGAATAAAAAGAATAAAATCTTAAACAATATTTATAAATTAAAATATTATTTTATTACAATTATTTCTTTAAAGATAAAAAATCTTTTTTAATAGAAAGGCGTATATATTGGCCAAGAGTGGATTTTTATATATAAAATATACTTATAATTATTAATTATAATTATTATTAATTAATAATTATTTTTAATTAAAATTTTAAATATAAGTTACTTAATTTATGTTAAAAATATATTAATTTTATTAATATTATTTTATAATATTAAATATATTTTTTATATTTTATATTTTCTTTTTGCATATTGGGTCGCATCGCCTACTCGCTATCGCCAGTATTCCGGATTCGCTCGAAATTCGTAGCTCTATATCAAAAGAAAATAAAGGACAAAAGATATATATCTGTCCTCTTCTATATTCGAAGGACAAGGGTTCTCATCTTTTCGGTGCGCTCTGCGCTGCCAACCTACCCCCTCCACTGCAAGATGGCTGTCGCGAAGTGGCTGTCGCGCGTGAAATCTTGCATCACTGCAAAGGAGGGGAATTTTTCTGACTGCAATATTTGTAGATGGTATATTTACGACTTTTTTATGAGGGATCTTAAACATTTTCCCAAAAGGTATAGAACAAACGCTGATGATCGACAATTTTGTACCCTCGTTAGTATAATTTTATTACGGAAGCGCCGATGTCCAGCTGCTCGAACTTGTCAACGGAGCGTTCTAGAATCCATTAAAACTATGTTTTTTTTTTCATTTTATGAACAAAATGTCCATTAAATGTCCATAAATCATTAGGATATTATGGAAAGAAATGAAGATTTTAGGGCCGACGCTGCGACGAACATGTCAAAACATTATTTATAGGTGCAAATGTAAAAGCGTTGACGTTCGGCAGCTTTGTACCCTCGCGGAAAATCGGTCGTAAACGAGAGCGAAACATCTTCCTTAATATTTTTTAAGGAAGAATTGCGACGTATCGGCGCCAACGTTCGGCTGCTCGAATTTTTATAAACAGATAGCGCTCGATTTTATTACTATGATATTCCTTTGCGATAATTTTGAGAAGGATAGGGCTGAAGCTTATGGAGAGTGGGTCTCCGCGTCAAAAAGTCTTTAGCATTCGACGAGTTAAAGTGTCCTATGCGAAGTGTCAGTGGCACAGTGTAGTGAGTTAAAAAGAAATGGAAAATAATAATTTCGAGAGAATATTAGACGAGTCATCTGATGAAGATCACGAGTTGTCGGATAACAGTGTAGACGAATCTGACGAAGATCACGCGTTGTCGAGTAACAGTAATTATATTAGTGATCGCAGTGAGGACCTTACGGATATTCACGATAAGGTAGTGTCTAATTCACAAATCCTTGCGCTAAACGGACGTACAAAAGTTTGCGCCATATACTTTTATTATTCTACGGGTGGTGCTCTGGCTTTATGTACGTCATGTATGATCTCTATTCAAGATTTCGGACACATGTATGCTGTACGAAAGCATGTGATTAAATTACACAATGCAGTGGATTGTCGATGGTATTGCAATTGTAGAGAATCATTGTGTCAGATATTTCCATGTGATATGTGTCCTATTTGCACAAAATAAACTTTTGGAGATTGTGCTGGGACACTTAAAATGAGAATTCTACAAGTGTTGTGAAAATCAGCGACTCAGAAAAAATCGAAGGACATGTCTTCGGTGGTACAGTTTCTACGAAATCGTGAACTCGGTGTACAGAAACCCCAAACAAAAGATTTGGCCCATTTTATAGAAATTCATGAAGATATTTTAAGAACAACTGGCGGTTTATCTAAATGCTTCAGAGCACACAACAATATCAAATGCTTTCGACGTCGCTATAAAAGATTATAAATATTACACATACCTATTTTATGAATAAAAAATTATTTTAAATATAAAAATACATATTTTACTTTAGAATAATTCCTCTCTTTCCTCCCATTTATATTAAGAATATTATAATAAAAGAATTATTAATATTGGAAAAAAATATTATTTAAAAAAAAAATCTTCGCGTGCACCTCGCGCTATCTCTTTCTTCTCTCTCGCGCTATCTCTCTCACGGTCCCTAACCTCGCACTATCTGTCTCTCTTTCGTGTACCTCGCCGCGACATCTCTCTCCTTCACATGCGCTATCTCTTTCTTCTCTCTCACGCTACCTCTCAGTCTCTAGCCTGGCGTTTCCCCTTCCCCGTATGACGTCAGACCCCGCAAGGACCAGGCAACAAGTTATGTATGAGAGCTGCTTACGGGTGGGAGAAAGATGGAGAATGGAAATGCATGCAAAAATTACATCATAATTTAGACTTTAAAAACTCTTTATTTATATATTTTTTCTTACATATTATGGACTAAAAACTAAAGCTGCCAGCTCACAATCGATGAGTTGATGTTTATTGAAGGCGTCGCTAGCGCGTATTACATTTGATACTTCTTTAGGATTCGTTACATTGGACGCGATATTTGAAAATTGTGTAAATTTAACATCGACTGTCTCGATAATTTTAACCAATCGATCAAAAGATACATCAATGCATGGATCGAGATCGAACATACGGTGTAACGTCGATTCGATCATCATCATGCATACATTTGAAGATTCGAGATTTATGAGTTTGGCGTTGTTAATCGTATGAACTCGCATTGTTAGCGGTCCAACGCTTATAAAACTGTGGACATCATTAGAGTCGTTCCGAAGAAAATTTTAAAGTATCATCGAATATGAAATTTTTATGCTTTTATTCCATATATTCCTACAATTTTTTTTTGAAGATCTTACATTGAAAATTATTGTACGGAATTCACAAATTTGACATAATAACTTTATAAAAGCGTATTTATTTCGTTCTTAAATCGGATTTTTTTTTTTTTATGCAAAGAATAATATTATAAAATCGTAAATCCCCTTACTAATCTTGATCATTGAATAAATCTCACCATTTATCTATATTTCCCTTCAATCAGAAATTTATATAAATTTAAAATCATACTATATTATCGTATGCAATTAATTACTACGATTTAGTGCGATTATTTATATTTATAATAAAAAATGGAAAAATGTTTATATTTGTTTTATTTGAATATAAATGCTTAACGAGAAGACTAGAGGAGACCGGGGCTAGTAGGCTCAGTTCAAAGATATTATAAAATACCTCTTTTGTTATAAAATATATATATTTTTTGTTTTGTTTTGAACACGCGTTTTAGATTGGTCATCACTAATTAAATAAAAATATATTATATAACTAATTTTTATCGGATCTATATTGATGTTTTATTTCTTCTAATATAACAATATTGATATGTGTGCAATTGAAAACTATTAAAATCATCAAAAAAGCCCGATCTCTAAAAGTTAATAAATTATATAATTTTTTCCATGATTCACGTATATGGCACCACTGTGCGACATCTCTCTCGCGCTATCTCTCTCACGGTCCCTAGCCTCGCGCTATCTCTCTCTTTCGTATACCTCACGCTCTCTCATGAACGCCTCACGCTATCTCTCATAATCGCCTCACGCTCTCTCTCTTCTAAGCGTTCTCATGGTCCTTTCCGCAGGTATAAACAAAACAGCGTATGGCGTACAGCATTACGGTAAGCGCTGATGTCCAACCGCTCGAATTTATAAACAGATATTTATTACTACGATTTATCTGAGGGGATGGGGCTGAAGCTTATGGAGAGAGGGTCTGTCTCTGCGATGTTCATCACAAAGTTTAAAGCAGTCGCCGAGCTAAGTATCGCTAAGTGTCGTCGAGCTAAGTTATTAAGTGCAGTGCAAAATGCCTTTTGGATCGGGAGATTTTGAGCCCAAATTTTTTTAACAAGAATGTCCTTAGGACTTCATGAAATAATAGACATAATATCTTGGAAGACCCACCTGCTAGAAAATTTATTGAGGACTCTGTTCCTTATATTCACAATGCCGGTAAGTTTTTATTATTATATAATAAATTTGTTTATTAATATTATCTACTAAATATATTTGTCGATTTTCAGAAGATAACCGAGGAATCCGTCCAAATCGGTGGATACCTTAATCTTCGGCATATGGAACAAGTACGAAATTATCGGTGGTGTGATCGGCGGGAATTGGCCGAGCTATGGGGCGACGCGGAGGGGATCGTGGAATGGGCACAGGATTACTGGTGGGATGACGTCTTCTGCTTCAGAAAATTGTTCGGCGAGGAATCATATCCTCCCGAACCCGTCAGGGAGGAATTATGGGTCTAGTGAGTATCTCTTTTTAATTTTAAAAATTATTGAAATAATAAAATAATTAATAAAAATTTTAAAATTTTAAAGTTTGTTGTGTGCCTCGAACAAGGCACTGGGGTTGCGCCGAATTAAGGATGAGGATCCTCGGGTCGACCGGGACGTCGTAGGAAGATAGGAAGATTATACTCTCTTCTTTTGATTAAATCGACTCTTATTTCTGATTAAATTTGGTTTCACTTTATTTCTCGACCTTTCTTTAAATATATATATATATATATATATATATATATATATATATATATATTCGCGTAACATTCGATGTTTGGCTAACGAGCGTTTATTAGTAATTCTCTTAATGATTCAGATTTTTTATTAGTGAGTCTCGTCCTGATGTTCCGGATTCTTATTAGCGACCACGTCTTGATGTTTAGGAATTGTATTCGAGACTGCCTTCGCGGGCGGGCTCTCCGTCTTATATCTTCTTTTGTTCTTTGATTTTCAACGGGCGAGGCCCTTGGAAACAAGTCCCTGATTGGTTAACAATACTCACGCGTTTTTGGTCTAATTGCAAGCGAAGCAGGTCGAAGTCCCTGGTCTTCGCTTGCATCTCGCGGTTTCCGGTGCTTCGCGCGTGTCTCGCTGCGTTAGCGTTTTCACGCGACGAGCGTTTGTCGAGAGCGCTCTTTTATAAGCAAAAATGTTTTACAGTATTCTATAAAGATATTCAATAAATTCTAATTTCTAATAACTACTGGTTATAGTTCGGGCTATAACATTCCTCCCCCGTAAAAAAAAGAAAAACGGAGGTACGAAGTTTTTCGCTTTCTTATCTTATTTTTGTTAAGATTATTTCTAATGCTACGTACAGTTATAATTCCCGTTTACAATGTAGTTTTATAATCGTTTCTTATTTCTAAAATCTAGTACTTTGGCTTCTTCTTAATATTGATCTTGGTATGCCAAAGTCATCGACTATCCTAACTGATGGTCGTCTTTTGTTTTTATTTCTTTGTCGTATTATTATCCAAAATACTATAATGGTTATTATAATTAATATTATTATTATTCCGCTAGATGTCATCGGATAGATAAATTGTTTCGTTGCGTAGAAGTTTTGTTCGTTGTTTTGTAAGTCGTTATCTATATCTGTTAATTTGGCTTTGAGGTTTGTTAATTCTAAACGATGTTGTGAGATATTTTCTAGCGTGTCTTCGTTATGTCTTGTTATATTTCCGTCTCCTGGAATTGTTATATTGATACTAGGTAGAAAGGTTTCTAGAACGGTTTCGTATGTTTTTTCTTCTGTTTCTATTATTGTGTCTGGTGTTGTCAGTTTACAATTTCCGTTTAGCGTAATTTCGCCGGTATTTCTTATTATTTTATTTTCGAGCTGACCGTCACATTGTATGGTTATCGTTTGTTCGGCGTCCGTCGAGTATAACCAGGTGTGCTCTTGGTGTAATGCTATCCATAACATGTGGGTTGAGACATAGTGTCTTACATTACATTTGCTCTGATAATGTTGTCGCTGCGTATACATTTGAATTTCGCATGGTGCGTCTAAATCTACGCGGTGTATAGGTGAATTGCGTTTACATACATATTGTGTATTAATTTTATTACAATTTCGCAATTCGCTTTCCGTCATTGTCGCATATGTTAATTTTTCTTTATCTATAACAATTATTTGATTATCTATTTTGATATAATTGTATACATTATTATAGGATGGTGTGGGGAATTTTATTACTTTTACAATATCATAGGTCGGTTGCGCAATTAAAGGGAAACGCAAAATAGTATATATTGTTGTCGGATCACAGTACGCTGTTATCGCGGTGTTTTCTTCTATCGCTGACCAGTCGTCTGTGCGGACTTTAAAAGGAAAATATAATCCTTCAGGCAGTTGCGCTGCCGCTTCTTTTAAATGGATTACAATGTCATTAATTGGCATTAATTGAGGGTGCATTTCGCCTTTTCGTATATATGTTAAATATTCCATTATATTTTCTGCGTCCTTTACTAATTCGCTTATAATTGTATCTATGGCCCTGAAATGGTCACGTATTTCCTCTAAAGAAATAGATTCGGTTATGGTTTTTCGCAATATTTTTTCGTTATGTTCAATTATATTTTCTAATTTATCTAAATGCGCTACAGTAGCATTTACTAATTTTAATTGGTTTCTAATCGCGTGTTCTGTTACTTGTCGATTATTTTCTAATAATTCTAGTTGTTCGTTTATGCGTTTTTCGTCATTTGCGTCCATGGTCCCAAATAATGTTTTCGCTATTGAGCCTATTCCGTCTATTAGTCCTCGACGTTTGTTTATAGGTCTTTTGTATATAGTGTTGATTTGATTCATTATGTTGTTTAAATATTTTAATTTTCGTTTTGCGATATTATTTGAATTGATACATATGTTCTTATAATAAGGAAGTCGCAAAATAGTTGAATCGCACATTATTTCTGTTTGTTTTAGATAACTTTTTATTTGTTCTTGTCTGTAGTTTAGGGGTGCTAGGTCTAATTTTACTACTAATTTCCATGTTTTCTTGGAATAGTGTAGTTGACCGATTTGCTCAAAGTATATCCCTGGGCTATGCTTGAATTCCGTTATTTTATACGGTCGATTCTTCTCGCGTTGATTCGCGGATGCTGCAGCGTTGCAGATTAAGAGTGTGAGTGTCCTGTAATAATATATTGAGTGTTTATTTTATCTTTAATGGTATTGCTTTGGTTCGCAACTTTTATCAGGTGAGAAAGGTGTTAGTTTCTTATGTGACTCTTGAGTCCTGAGATGCTTCTGCATCTCATCGCTTAGTCTTATGACAACTTTTGTGCCGCAAGGTTTAAAGATATTAAAAAACAAAATTCTTTTTAATAAAAAAAAATGTTCAGTGACGGCTTATTTTTCTATTGTTTGGGGTGTGATGAGGTCACCCCCTGGTGGGAGCCTACGTGCTCCGCATGTGTGCGTGCACGTGTCGTGCGTCGCTCGCCTGTGGTGGGGCCGGAATTACCGGCCACCCGTTTGGGGCGGGCCCATGCAGCTATCCGCCGGGCTGCGGGCACCCCGTTTTCTCTGCGGGTCCGTGGACATTTCCACGGGGGTACGCACCGTACAGGAGGTAGTGCCTGTGCCTCCGGAGGAGGCCTTCCTGATTCCGGTTTACCGGATCTTGGAGGCCCAACAACAAGGGCGGCCCTACCCGTACGGTCCTGACCGTCGAGATGCTTGCGAGGCGGATGATGATTGAGTAAGTATTAGTTTTCTATAAATAGCTTTAATCTATTCGTATGCATGCGCACTGCTTTTCTTCCTTTTTTAATTGTGTAGTTTACGTCGGAATTCTTTTCGGTTATTACGTAAGGTCCTGCCCATAGTGCATCTAATTTTTTCGATCGTCCCCGTCGAAGCGTCTCGTCGTATACTAGTACTTTGTCGCCTATCTTAAATTTTGTTTCTTTCGCGGATTTATCGTAGTACCCTTTGGCTTTTATTTTGTCTTCTTTAATATTCTCTTTCGCGAGTTGATTTGACGCCCGTATTCTTTCTTTTAATTCTTGCGAGTAGTCGTCGTAACTATACGTTAGTTTGGGCGGTCTCGCTAGAGCTGTCGGTAGGTCCGCTTGATGCCCGTATACTAATTCGAAAGGTGTATGCCCCGTAGCCGTGTGTGAGGTCGTGTTATACGTAAACATTGCGTAGGGAATCCACTCGTCCCAGTCTGTTTGGTCGGCATTTATATAGTGTCTTAAATATTCGGCTAACGTACGGTGTGAACGCTCTAATGCTCCGTTGCTTTCGGGGTGATAAGCTGTTGTCTGAATTTTATCGATTTTAAGTAATTTGCACGTATTCTTAAATATTTCACTTACAAAATTTGTTCCTTGGTCGGTTAGAATTTTTTCGGGAATTCCGTATTCGAAGATTATTTTCGTGGCGAATTCTTTCGCGATCGTGTTAGCTTCTTGGTTTGCGATCGGTATCGCTTTGCTAAATTTTGTTAAATTATCTTGGAAAGTTAGTAAATATTTATTTCCGTTATTAGTAATTGTTAACGGTCCAACTATATCTAGCGCGCATTTCTCGAATGGTTTACTCGGCGTGTCCGTAATAATGAGGGGTGCTTTTACTCGTCGCGATAATTTATTTTTCTGGCAGGATTCGCATTTCGAGATATATTTTTCGACGTCTCTTGTTAATCCTGGCCAGTTATGTTTTAATCGAATTCTTTTTATTGTGCGTTCGATTCCCTGATGTCCTCCTGTGGGTGCATCATGATATTCGTAGAGTATTTGTTGTTTCTCCTCTTCGGTATATACTCTAGCGTTATCGGCGAGTTTTTCTTCTCTCTCTTCTTCCTCTTCTTCTACTTTGAAGATTTCTCTCTTTCTTTTCTCGCTTGCATCTCGAGTTACGTGTCGACTTAGCGCGTCGGCGTTCGCGTTTGCTCGTCCGGCCTTGTGAATTATCTCGTAATCGTATTCTTCTAATTTTAATCTCCAGCGGATGAGTCTTGATCCGGGGTCCGTGACGTTAAATAGCCAAATTAGAGGTTTGTGGTCGGTTATTATTTTAAATTTTGTTCCATAGACATATGGTCGAAAATGTTTAACTGCCCATACGATTGCTAACAATTCTTTTTCGGTCGTATTATAATTTTGCTCTGCCCGAGATAACACTCGGCTGGCGTAAGCGATAGGTCGGTCATTGCCTACCGGTCCCTGTGACAGCACGGCTCCGATTGCGTAGTCGGAGGCATCGATGGTCACGTTGAATTCTTCGATGAAGTCCGGATATTTTAACACTGGCGCGGTCATTAATTTTTCTTTTAGGGTTAGGTTAGTCTTTTAGGGTGTCAAACGCGATTTGTTGTTCGTTTCCCCATACAAAAACTTCCGTCTTTTTTGTTAGTTTTGTTAACGGTTTCGCGATTCGCGAGAAATCTTCAATGAATTTGCGATAGTAGCCCGCTAGTCCGATAAACGATTGTATGTCTTTTATTTTTTGTGGCGTCGGAAAATTTTTTACCGCGTCTAGTTTCGACGGATCGGGTAATATGCCGTTCTCGGAAATAATATGCCCTAAGTATATTACTTCTTTACGTAAAAATTCGCACTTTTCCGGTTGCAATTTTAAATTATGTTTTCGTAATCTCTGTAGTACTTCCACGAGTCTTTTGTTATGATCCTCTAAACTGGATCCGTATATTACGATGTCGTCGAGATAAACGAGACATCTGAGCCCTTGTATCCCTGTTAGTACCGAATTCATTAATCGGTGGAAGGTCGCAGGCGCGTTTTTTAATCCAAACGGCATTCGGTTGAACTCGTAGTGTCCATAGGGGGTTGAAAAGGCGGTTTTGTTTTTATCGCGCTCAGCCATCGGTATCTGGTGATATCCTGATGCTAGATCAAGCGTCGTAAAATATTTGGCGTTTCCTAACTGGTCCAATATATCGGTAATATTAGGCAGGGGAAATGAGTCGCCTATAGTTAAATCGTTAACTTTTCGGAAGTCTACTACTACCCTGAGTCTTTGTTTTCCTGACGCATCGGCTTTTTTCGGCACTACTAATAATGGAGCATTCCATTGACTCATGCTTGTTCTAATAATTTGGTCTTTTAGCATTCCTTGCACTTGCTTATTTACTTCTGTTTTATGCTTCTCGGGAAGGCGGTATGGTCTTACGTTGACGGGCGAGGTGTCGGCGCGCGTGTTTATCTCGTGCTTTATCGTCGCGGTGCATGTCAGTGGTTCTTCATTTAAATGAAATATATCGCTATATTCTTCGCATATCCGTTGTACTGAGCGTTTTTCTTCGACGTTTAGATGATCCGTGCGTAATAATTGTCAGATTCGTTCGTCGCGCGTTGACGAGTTATGAGTGTCGCCCGTGTGTATCGTGTATACTTTGTGTGCGTTATCTTCACATATGTCTTCTACGGTTACGAGCGGCGTACTAATCTCTACGGTCTCGTCGGTCGTATTAATTATACTGACGGGGCACACAAAATTTTTTGGTTCTACCAGGCATCGTCCGATATATATTCCTGGTGCTGTTTCTTCGGCCTTTATCACGCCTATCTTATTACGATTCGTTGCCGCTTGTATTATCGTTTCGCTACGCGGTTTTAATTGAATTTTATTGTACGGTCGTAATTTTAATACGGCGTTTCCTATTTGAATCTCCTGTTTTTTGTAATCGCACGTGACTTGTTGCTTTTGTAGAAAATCGATTCCTATGATCCCTTCGTATTCCATTGGGAAGTCGTCCTTTACGACATAAATCGCGTGTTTGATTTTTCGGCTGCCTAGATCGATAGTCGCGTAGAATTTTCCTATTGTTCGCGCTTTATGCCCGGTTATGCCGATCAAAGTAATTTTGTCGTTGTATATCTCGGTTTCACCTTTCAGATGTTTAACTTTTATTAAAGAGACAGTAGCTCCAGAATCGTAGAGCATGTTAATCTTGCCGTTCTTTACTTCGCGTATAGGTAGAGTTATTAAATTCAGGCTCGCTGCTCTACGAGGCGTCTGTCGCACGTGAGTCACCTGATATTCTATCGCGCGTGACCTCCAATCGTACATTTTATTTATTTCTGTCCGCATTTTGATTCGTAAATCTCGTAGGCCTTGTAATACGTCGCGCATCAAAGGATTTTCCTCGTTCGCGTTGTTTTCGACGGGTGTCCTATGTTCGGCGGGTGTCCTGTGTACGTCGACTTCTACGCGATGTACGTTTCCGCGCTCTATAGTTTCGCGTAGGCGACCAATTTCGCGGTCCACAGCACCCACGGATACGTCCGCTGCACCATTTGGTGGAGTGTGCATTACCGACATGTTATCTTCGTTAGAGTCAAAATCGCTACTATCGTACGTAGTTGACCATCCGCTTTTCTGTGACGCGTTGCTAGGGGTTTTGCTTGCGCGTATTTTAATTTATTTTATATTTTCGTTATTACCGTCTGTTCGCGTCTTTAGTATACTTTCGTCAAAACTATCGAAGGGGAACTCGCGTTTAACAATGACGTTCGCGGGTAATTCGTCTTCGCTTTCGCTTGAATATTCGTTCTCTAATTTTCTACGAACTCGCTCGAGTCTTTCTACAGTTAAGGGTAACGCTTGAATCGCTCGTTTGGCTGAGTCGCTATGTAGCCAAGATTTGTTCGTTATCGGTTTCGGGGATGTCTTGTTCCCTTCCGACATTCACGCAGAAATATTATAAGGATCGGACTTACAGTATTACGGTTCGCATCGTTACGCTCTTTATCGCTCGGTACGGCTTGGCTGCTGCTACTGCAACTCGATCGCTCGTGGGCTGATAACGGCTGGCGGCTCGGTGCTCGTGCTTGACACGGCAGGTCGTCGCTCCGTGATGACGCGTTGTCCGTGAGATTGTCGCAGGTCGGCGTTGTCCTTGGGACGTTGGCGATCCTACTCGATTCTCAGCTGCTTGCTTATCGCTCTTCGTACTGCTTGCGTTGTCCGTCCTTCACTTTCACTGCACTGTGACTTCTGCTTATTTCCGTCAGCTGTTTTTCTAACTGACGTGCCTGCTTCCACACGTTGTGTATGTGTATTGCGGGTCTTATTTTTTAGTATGCTGCTTTCTGTGTTGTCCGTCGATTATTTCGACGTGCCTGATTTTTCTAATACTTTTGTATTGTTTTCAGGTCTTCAGGTTCCTGCTGGTCCTGGCGGTCCGTCGGCGCAATCCCACCGCTGCCACCAATTTTGTTGTGTGCCTCGAACAAGGCACTGGGGTTGCGCCGAATTAAGGATGAGGATCCTCGGGTCGACCGGGACGTCGTAGGAAGATAGGAAGATTATACTCTCTTCTTTTGATTAAATCGACTCTTATTTCTGATTAAATTTGGTTTCACTTTATTTCTCGACCTTTCTTTAAATATATATATATATATATATATATTCGCGTAACATTCGATGTTTGGCTAACGAGCGTTTATTAGTAATTCTCTTAATGATTCAGATTTTTTATTAGTGAGTCTCGTCCTGATGTTCCGGATTCTTATTAGCGACCACGTCTTGATGTTTAGGAATTGTATTCGAGACTGCCTTCGCGGGCGGGCTCTCCGTCTTATATCTTCTTTTGTTCTTTGATTTTCAACGGGCGAGGCCCTTGGAAACAAGTCCCTGATTGGTTAACAATACTCACGCGTTTTTGGTCTAATTGCAAGCGAAGCAGGTCGAAGTCCCTGGTCTTCGCTTGCATCTCGCGGTTTCCGGTGCTTCGCGCGTGTCTCGCTGCGTTAGCGTTTTCACGCGACGAGCGTTTGTCGAGAGCGCTCTTTTATAAGCAAAAATGTTTTACAGTATTCTATAAAGATATTCAGTAAATTCTAATTTCTAATAACTACTGGTTATAGTTCGGGCTATAACAAGTTGTTTTTATATCGCTAGTACAATAATCAAAGGGGTAGTTGTAAATTAATCAACCAAACTAGCCAAAATTTATTTATTTAATAGAAGTTACGACGCTTCGACCATATGATTGTGGTCCTTTTCAAGTATAAACTGAAATAATAATTAATTTAAAAAAAAACCGGTTTGAATACAAAAAAAAACAGTTATATACATAAATGGATTTGCTGTAAAATTTTGAGTACATACGTTCTTATTGAAACACTTCACAAATTTGAGTTAAAACAAATCATTAACATCTTGTCGAATTTTAAAGAGAGAGAGAGAAACATTGTATCAGTATGAAAGTTTGTCAGTGACTGAAATATAAAAATAGGAAACCAAGCTAAACGACCTTTATTATTATGTCATAGATTTTATTTAAGCTATCTGTGTCCTTTTGTAGGTTGATTGTATTATTGAATTTTTTAATATATAACATTTCCGCGATTTCTCTCTTTTTCACATATTTCTCATTATGTAATATATTAGGTTTTGTCCAAATCAAATTCATGTCCGAATTCCAATTTATGTTTACTTATAACGGAATGATTGGCTTCATGCAATTTTATATTGTTAAAATGCTCTTTCACTCGAGTACGTAAGTGCCTTTTTGTTTGGCCGATATATGACGCATTACAATTTTTGCAATTTAATTTATATACAACATTAGTCCTCTGATCATTATGTAAACTATCTTAACTACGTTTAATCAATGTATTTAGTTTTTTTTTTTTTTTTGTTATTTTATAGACGTTGAACCCCATGCCACGCATAACACGACATATATCATAACTCACATCTTTAGCATATGACAATGAAATAAAAGATGTTCTGTCAGATTGTCCACGATTCATATCACAATCTTATCTAATCACAAAATTATTGTGATTACGATTTTTAATACATTAATTCTTTTTTTTTGTATATGTCGTTTGATGATGTGTTTAGGGAAACAATTATTAAGTAAGATATCATTCACCATCTCAATGTTTTTATGATGGCAAATGTCATTGGATAGTAGAATGGCATGATCAACCAGATTATAAATAGTATTAATTTTATATTTTAAAGGGTGGTTAGAAAAAAAAGTTTATATATCTTCCAGAACATGTAGGTTTCCTGTACTAATTAGTAATGAGTCTATTGTCAGAACGAATGATCGTTGTATTTAGGAAATTAATGGAAGAACTAACTTCAATTTCATATGTGAAATTCAAGCGTTGGTGGTAATTATTAAAAGTCATTAATATCACATCTATTTTTGTACGTGGCAATATAGCAAAAACGTCGTCTATATATCTATAATATATGGGGACAGTGAAACTTAACAAACTTAAACATTGTGTCTCCAAATCATCCATCACAATATCTGCTAGGATAGGTGATAAAAGAGAACCCATCGGGCTGCCAAATATTTGTTCATAAAACTGACCAATGAAGCTGAAACTAGTTGAATCTAAAATCAATTCTATTGCATGTAAAAATTGAGCTAAATTGAAATTTGTGTTCTTAGCAATGTCAGTCCAACGTTTTTTAATGGCATTTAAAACCAACTCTTTAGGAATATTTGTGAATAATGAACTAACATCTAAAGATATCATTATATCATTATCATTAATAAAAGTATCTTTAATATTTTTAACGTTTATCGCTCGTTTATCGCAGTCTGTAACGTTAACTCAGAAACGGCTTTGAACGGCTCAAGAACGGCTACGAACGACTACGAACGACTACGAACGGATCAAGAACGGCTACGAACGGCTCACGAACGGCTACGAACGGGTCAAGAACGGGTCAAGAACGGCTCAGGAACAGAAATGAGTGATAAAACAAACAGCAGCAAACGACGATCGGGAAAAACCGGCGAAGCGATGAAACAACATAGTTTGGAGAGACGACAGTTGGTGAACAAACTGCACGCGCCGGCAAGAAAAAATTTTCCCCGAAGACATGTCATAGTGCGGGGAAAATTTTTTCTCCTCGCTGTTTGTTTTATCACTCATTTCCGTTCCTGAGCTGTTCTTGACCCGTTCATGACCCGTTCGTAGCCGTTCTTGATCCGTTCGTAGTCGTTCGTGATCCGTTCGTATCCGTTCGTAGCCGTTCGTAGCCGTTCTTGACCCGTTCGTAGCCGTTCGTGACCCGTTCTTGATCCGTTCGTAGCCGCTCGTGACCCGTTCGTAGCCGTTCTTGATCCGTTCGTAGTCGTTCGTAGCCGTTCGTAGCCGTTCTTGACCCGTTCGTAGCCGTTCTTGACCCGTTCGTAGCCGTTCGTGACCCGTTCTTGATCCGTTCGTAGCCGTTCGTGACCCGTTCCCAGCCGTTCGTGACTCGTTCTTGATCCGTTCGTAGCCGTTCGTGACCTGTTCGTGACCCGTTCGTGACCCGTTCGTAGCCGTTCTTGATCCGTTCGTAGTCGTTCGTGATCCGTTCGTAGCCGTTCAAGATTTGCAAACGATTTATTTATCGCTCGTCTTTAAATATTGATACACACTTTATTAAGGTCAGTGTCGTATTAACCGCGCGGCGACAATTGTCAATATTCAATATTTAAAGAATTATTAAAGGAGTCTTAATATTTAAAGACGAGCGATAAAATTAATATTTTGCATATTTCAAAAGTACATTGTTTCGACAACATTTTGCTGCCAAGCAGATGTCGGCTTGCAAACTCTTTCAATTTTTGCTACGTTTTTACATATTGAATATCGACAACTGTCGCCGCGCGGTTAATACGGCGCTCACTTTATTGATGATGTATGTATATTTAAAGACGAGCGATTAATTTATCATTTAAATATCTTAAAAGTATATTGTTTGCATAATATTTTGCTGCCTAGAGCAGACGTCGGCTTGGAAACTCTTTCAATTTCTGCTACGTTTTTAAATATTCATTAACTCTTCATTGAAAATTAAAATCTATTGCAATTATTAAATTATTGCAATTATATGACATTCGTTATACTAAATTAATTAATAAAACTACATAATTAAGACAAATGATTTCTATTACTTAATTAATTAACTATTTCGGCTTGCATACTCTCTTAATTTCTGCCTCGTCTATAAATACTACATACCGACAATTGTCGCCGCGCGGTGTATACGGAGCTGACATGATTATTAAAGGATTATTATTATATTATTAATATTTAAAGACGCGAGCGATAAATTGATCTTTTGCATATTTCATATTTCACGTTTCATTAATTAAGTATTTATTTATAAACATATAATTTTTCTATTATAAAAAATAAAGAAAATAATATAGATAATAGTAATTAGATAAATAATAATATAGAGAATGAAAGTATTCAAAGAATAAAGTTAAAAGTTTTACTGGTTATTATTTCTAAAACTAAACAAAATATAAATATTTTTTCTATCAGTCATTTTATATCGAAATAATACAATAGTGTATAATGAAATTACTTTCTTTTTAAATGAAATTGTTAAGTTCATTAAAATTTAAAATTTTAATTTTTATAACTCTGTACATATATATAATAAATTATTATATATTTATATGATTAATCAATCGTTGCTAAGCGTTGTTAAGGACTCAAACAGTTACGAAAGAGAAGCGATTAATTCAAAACATACTTTAAGCAGATTGAATAAAAAATAAATTACAATTCTTAATATATACATTAATAATACAATAAGATGTCCAAAAAAGTAATCTATAAATCAAAAGGTAAGATAATATTATAAATATTAATATAACGTTCAAAAGTTTTGTTTCTCCATTTTCTATTTTTTAGATAAAATAATAAATATAATTTTGAACATTAAAATATTTCTATAATGATAGTTAAATTGTAGTTTATATATAATATTACTTTTTTGCTATTTCATTTTTTAATAAGATTATTACTAAAAAACAAAATATTTGAATTTGATAAGCTCATTATAAATTTGTTTTCATCATTCGTGTATTTTCGTTATTTAAAATTATTATAATAACCTATTATAATTATCTTAGAATAAAAAAATCGTCAATATCATTTAAATATACAACAGAAGATAGTTAATTTAATTTATATACATATATATAAAGTATATATTATAAAGTTAAAAGTGTAATTATCTATATTATTTCAACAATTAAGTAAAACAGGATATTTTTATTTTCTTGTTAACTGTTTATGACAATATAATGTAATTTAATAAAATTAATTTTTTTTAAATAAGATCGTTAAGGTTAGAATACATTTTCCTTGTTTTTAAAAATAATAATTTGTAACATTATTGCCTTTATATATGATATATATTTTTAAAATAGATTATCATATATTTATATAATTATAATTAATAATTTATTGCTAAATACAGCTAAGATTTTAAATAATCAGAAAAGGTAAATCAATCAAGCTTTTTTTTTCTTTATTTTTACACTCTTTTAATTTAGAATATTTTTATTACATAATTTTTTCATAGATTTATTTTGTCGTCTTTCATGTATTCATTTTATATTCTTATACTTTTCTCTTTCTTATTAATCTTTTTAATTTTAGCTAACAAAGCTGATGTTAAAATTAATAATGATGCAGTAAGAAATGATAATGATACATCGACAAACAATATTACGGAAAAAAAGTGAAGTCATTACGTAAGTTTATTTTTATATTTAAATACTTAAATTTTACATTTTATTTATTAATTAAATATTCTATTCTATTGATTAAATGTTCTATTAATTCTATTAATTAAAAATGCTGTTTTATTAATTAAATATTCTATTCTACTGATTAAATGTTCTATTAATTCTATTAAAAATGCTGTTTTATTCAAACACGTTTTATATTTTAATATAAAAATTTTCATGATATTTATTTGATTTTTAACATTATTAATTTAAGATAATAATAGAAATTAAATTATTTTATTATTATTTCTAAAAATATTTGAAAAATATCATATACATACAAAATGTTCACAAATAAAGTAATCATTTGGTAATTATTTCATATTCTTTATTTTCTGAGATACATAGGTTGAAAGCAAAGTTAACAAATAAAATTTATTTAAAAAATACGAACATTAGCTTTGTGACAAAAATTAAGAAACATAGTTTATTTAAATTATATAATCATTTTTAACAAAAATAACGGTTTATAAAAGTCTTTAATTTTTATAATAATTTAGTATAAAATGTTACATAACTCGTAAAGATGACTGTATGACATTTGTGCGGCATTGATTCGATTAATTGAGCATCAAAAACCGCTATTTAAAACAATATTTTTGTAATCTTTTGCATTAATTCCGTTTTATTGGTAAAAGAATGACTTCTCAATTAACGGCCAACATAATCCCACATATGTTCTATTGAGTTTAAATTTAAAGATTGACTTGGCCACTTAATTACATTAACATTTTGTTCCATGAAAAATGTCTTGATTCATTTGAAAGAATGTTTCGGATCATTATCATGTTGAAATGACCCTTCTAATATAATTTATTATGTTTTAATAATTTGATTTAGATAGTTTAATATACCTTTAAATATATACTCTTTGAATATACTTTTATATACATATATATCTATTAATATTCAGAAATCCTACACAAGATATTTCTATCTTAAATGAAAATAATAAATTAGAATTGTTACAATTTTCGAGTGACAAAATAATGGAGTCAATACAAATAGAAGATGCAACAGTGTAAGCTTTCAGATTCAAATTAATACACTATATTTATATAAAATTGTGTTTCAAACATTATAATTTTAATCTTAAAACAATTTTAACGAGTTTGTTGTACATATTAATTTTTAATCAAATAGATTTTTAAAACTTTAAATATTTAATTTTATATTTTATATCTACAAAAATATAAGATATAATAGATTATTAATTTTATTTCAAATTTTGTTAGTGAAATTATAGGTTTCATAGATGAAATAGAGGGCCCAAAAATGGTTGGAACATCCCAACGTTATCGCCTGTTAAAATTTATATTGAATAATAATCGCAGACATAGAGTTCAGGTTGTAGCGTGGAATAAGGAAATTGAAAGAATCGAGCATCACTTGAAACCAAATAGAGTCAGTAAATTATAAGTATATTTAATATATATATATATATATATATATATATATATATATATATATATATAGGAATATAGACTTAGCTGTAAAGACGAACGCGGATGTCGATGCGTTGATTTTTATTTGTACAAATTAATTTTTTGCTACAATAATTAAATGTACATAAGACTCAAATTTTTGCTTGGTTACTTCCAAGACTTTTTTGGGAGATTTTTACTTAATTCCCATATTCTCCCCTTTAATCCTTCTAAAGAAATATAAGCAAAAAAAATTTCTTAATAATAAGTATATTTATAACTATAAGCATGTTATTATAAGCAAACTTATAATAACTTAATAAAATTATAATCCAGTAACTAAACATTCATAGTTATTATTAATATAATATTATATTATTTAATTAACTTTAATTCGTTATCGATAATGTACTCTATCATGTCTTTTTATAATTATATTTTTATCTTATAATTAATTTTTGAAAATATATTAATAATTTTTTTATTATATATTTTTGTTAAAAATTTTTATTTAAAAGAACTTTAATAGAATTAAAATTAATTAAATTTATTTTAAAATTTTAATTTTAAAATACAACAAATTTAATTTTACATACGTGGTTAAATATTAATGAGTTTAAACATTATATTGTTATTATGTTTCCTTTACATATTCTTGTCAATTAAAATAATAACAAACTTTAAATATAAAATTTTAAAATAAGTTTTATATTTTTTCTTTATTTTAATAATAGAATATTGCAGCAATTAACTATAAACTTAAACTTATTGGATATAGCATCAAATTTATAAAAGTAATAGGAATACTCAATTATAAAGAATTTAATAGAAAAAATAAGAAAATTAATATATTATATTAAATAATATAATATTTAAAGTTTTATTAAACATCGTTTATCTATTAGATAATCCATATAAATGGAGGAAAGGCAAAAATTCCTAAAAACTCGAATTTTAATAGTGGAACACTCCCCTTTGAAATAATAATACTTTCCAACACCATTATAAACACTTTAGGAGTATTTGACATAAAAGAATCTTTTGATTTGGGTCAACTAAAGTCGATAACATTTGAAGAAGTACCTGATAACTTGAATTGTTATATATGTAAGTATTAACATAATAATAATTTTAATTACATATAATTGTAACCTTTTACATTATTAGAAACAATTTTATTATACTATTAATTTGTACGTAAAATTTCTAATTACGTAGATAATTATTAATGATATTTTATTACATATTTTTATAATTTGAAACAGATTATTAAAAATATATAAAAAATATATCTTCTTACTATTTTTACTTCAAATTTTTATTTGATAAAAGCTTTAATAGAATTAAAGTTAATTAATATTAATTAATAAGTTTAAATCTTAAAATTAAATAAATATATTTTAAATAATTACGTAATAATTAAATATTATGTGAAAGAATAAATTTATTATTATTCTATTTTATAATAAGTATTTTATATATATTAATAATCCTAATCTAAATTTTAATCTTAATTTTAATAAAAATTTTATTTATTTACAGCAATATGTGGATATATTAAGACAAATTTTAACGTTCTTAATAATTCTTATAAAAGTTATGGATGCGGATCCATAACAGATGGATTATATAAATTATAAGTACAAATTATTGATTACGAATAATATTCTTATTTTGAAAAAGGAGAATATGTAGAAATAAAGGGTTATATAAAAACAACAAGTATGTTATTATAAAATTTCAATTAACAAAGTACTATATATTAATTTCTATATATTAATTTTATATTTTTTTATATTTTTTTATATTTAATATTTTTTTAAATATTTATTATTTTAATATTTCTATATATTAATTTCTTAAAGTTTTTACACAAAATTTAATATATTAAAATTAAATTTTTTAAATACAAAAATTAATAATTATTTTATATACAATTTAATAGATATTAAAGTTTTGAATTTAATAATTATTCAATTCTTATAAAATTAAATAACGTCTATTTATATTTTTATTTCCCTTTGTCTTATTTATCTTTGACGTAAATTAATTTTTTTGTATTATAGATGACTTATTCTATATTGAGGTTGATAATATAAAAAAAATAAAATTAATAAAGGAAAAAAGAAGATTATCATTAGCAGAAAGTTTAAAGGCGACAAAAGCAATATTGAAGAGACCAAGTACCGATACATCTAGTGAGAAACAATCGAGTTCAATAAAATTTCAAAAACAATAATTAATAATTTATATATATATATATATATATATATATATATGATATATACATATATATACATTATATATATTATATTATTAATCTCATACATTATATTATTAATTTCATTTAATTTTTACAGTTAATCGCGATTATATTTCAATTTATTTTAATAGTTATATAATTTTGAAATTCAATTAAGCACAATTTCTCTTAATGTTCTCTTAATGTTCTTAATGTTCTTTTAATGTTCTTAATGTTCTTTTAATGTATCTTATTAATTAAAATAAAAATCTTTATTTATAATTAAAATACTTTAAAATGTATTAAATGTGTACTTTTTATAATAATTTTAAAATTTAATAAAATGGTATAAATATTATTCTTTAATTTAAAAAAATTAAATATATATAATACAATATAAATAGGTTATAAGAAAAAAATTTAAATTGTTTATTTAGTTTTCATTTTCACTTCAAATACGATTAAAATAACAAAATAATTTATAATCTTTAATTAAAATAATTTAATTACTAATCTTTAATTAAATAATAATCTTTAATTAAATTATTGAATCAAAGTTATTTCCGAGGATCTTATACTTAAAGGAACGTACTATTAAATAACACTTCAATTTGTACTTTAGACGCTTTACTTTATTAATATAGATTACTGTCTCTTAACGTGCGCTTGCACATGCGTCTTCACCGTAATACAAAGGAATAGAGAGACGGTAAGGCGCGACCAAACTTAGAGCTCGCGCTAGTCGGTAAGAAAGAAACTAAAACTGTGTCGATAATAAAGAATCAATAACGTAACTACATGTATATATTACGATATCTCTACACTCCCTTTATCGTAATATATATGTTTAATAAAACATAAAATTTAATAAGCGAACACAACTTAAATGTTTATCCTTCACCAAAGCTTTAGTTAATATATCTGCCGCATTCTTATCTGTAGGAATAAATTTTACTTGAATTAATCCTTTACTTTGAGCATCTCTAGAAAAATGATATTTTATCTCAATGTGTTTACTCCGTTGGTGAAGCATATTCTCTTTACTCAATACAATCGCGCTTTGATTGTCGCATAGTATATCCGTTGGATCTTGTACGTAACAATCACCATACATTTCTTTAATTAATCTACGCAAGTGTATGACTTCCTTTGTCGATTCAGATAAGGCTACATACTCGGCTTCCATTGTAGAAAGCGCGGTTGTTGTTTGTTTTTTAGAGAACCAACTTATTGGTCCTCCGGCCAATATATGTACGCTTCCTGAACAAGATTTTCGCTCATCTTGATCACCAGCCCAATCTGCATCTGTATACGCATACAATGGTTTCTCTGTTTTTCGATACAATATTTTATAATCAGCAGTTTGTTTCAAATAACGGATAACATGTTTTGCGCATTTCCAATGTTGTAATCCAGGGTTTAAATTATATCTACTTAAAACTCCCACTGTAAATGAAATATCGGGTCTTGTTGTATTTGCTAAGTAATTAAGACAGCCTATTAACTCTTTGTACGGTTTGTCTTCCATTAATTTTATTTCGTCGGCAGTTTTAGGCTCCATTTGTTTAGATATTTTCATGCCTGACGCTAAAGGAGTAGACACAGTTTTACACGAGTTCATTCCAAAACGTTCTATAATTTCATTTATGTATTTTTTCTGTGAAATTTTTATTGATCTTGTGTCTCCTTCTCTTTCGATTTGTATTCCCAATATTTCACTTACGGGTCCTAAATCTTTCATCTTAAATAGTTTATTTAATTCTGATTTGACTTTATGCAAAACTTCTATTGATTTTGAAGGTGGAAGCAAATCGTCTACATAAACGACTATTATTACATGATAATCATCTATATTGCCTGTGTAGACACAAGGTTCTACTTTAGATGCATTTAGTCCAATTTCTTTTATCTTTTCGCTAAGTTTCTGTTGCCAGGCACGGCCAGATTGTTTTAAACCATAAATAGGACGGCGTAAACGACATATTTTGTTTTTATTATTTCCGAACATTGGTGGTTGCTCCATATATATGGTTTCTGACAAATCACCTTGTATGTACGCGGTAGTTACATCCATTTGATGTACATGATAGCTCCTTTCTACACTCATTGCTAAGAGTGTTCTTATCGTTTGTATTCGCGCAACAGGAGCATAAACTTCTACATAATCGATGCCGTATTTTTGTTCACATCCGCGCGCAACTAATCTAGCTTTATATTTATTTATCTCGCCACTTTGAAACCTTTTTATGTGAAATACCCATTTAGAAGAAATTACTTTCATGTTTGATGTCCTATCTACTAAATCCCATGTATTGCATTCTAGTAAAGATTTATATTCATTATTCATTGCATCTAACCATCTTTCTTTATCAGGTCTTTCTAATATATCCTCTATCGTGTCTGGATCATTGTTTAAATTATTTATTGCAACATTTGCTGTATGATATTGCTTTTTAGGACGTCCTGGGTTACCAGTCCTAACAATTTTATGCCTTCCGCGAGTTCTTTTTTCATCTACGGGAGTTGACTCTACTCTATTTAATGTATCACTTGCTTCCTCATATTCACTAGAATCTGTGACTTCTACATCATTTTCTGATTCACTTGTTTCTTTTCCGATTATCGATTTTATGTTATCTACATTATCTGTTTCATTGCTAGTATTTATGTTAAGTAATAAATCCACATCTATAGACTCTACGTTATTATCATCTATATTTTCAATAAAACGAACATCTCTACTTTTAATTACTTTTGTCGTTGTTGGAATCCATAACCTATAGGCCTTTGACTCACTAAAATATCCAACGAAGATTGCTCTTTCGCCTTTTGGATCAAATTTTGTAATACCCGCCGGGTATTACCCGGTCCTTTCTTTAAATATGTAGCATGAGAACCAAAAACTCTAATAAATTTAACGTTTGGTTTGCAATTTGACCATAACTCATACGATGTTATTCCATTATTTGCCTTTGAAGGACATCTATTTCGTAAAAATGCTGCCGTATTAACAGCCTCAGCCCATAAACCTTTAGGTATATTTGACTTAATTAGCATTGTACGCGCCATTTCAACAATTGTTCTATTCGCGCGTTCCGCGACACCGTTTTACTGCGGAGTATATTCAACCGTTAATTGTCTCTTAATACCTTGACTTTCTATATAATCATTAAACTCTTTACTAATATATTCTTTTGCATTATCGCTACGTAGTTTAATTATTTCACAA
Organism: Prenolepis imparis; assembly: GCF_030444845.1. NCBI lineage: Eukaryota > Metazoa > Arthropoda > Insecta > Hymenoptera > Formicidae > Prenolepis > Prenolepis imparis. The sequence continues at coordinate 85,471 of NW_028141243.1, forward strand.
CCAGTTTCTTTTTCGACACGCAATTTATATTTTTTAAATTCTGTAAATATGTCACTACGTGATTTCAAAAATACTATCTCCATATGTCGCGTTTTGTCATCTATAAACGTTGCAAAATAACGTGCACCTCCATATGACTTAAAATTCATCGATCCGCAAATATCCGTATGTACGAGTTCTAAAATATTTTTCGCACGAGTGCCTTCTCTGAATGGTAATACATGAATTTTAGCTTGATCACATGTTTCACACGGTAATTTTTGTTTATTTAATGGTAAATCTAATCCATATACTCTTTTCTTATCAAATAACTCTATTAAATCTTTATAATTTAAGTGACCATATCTTTCGTGCCATAACTTTAATTTAAAGTTAGAATCATTGCTTGCACTAAAGACTTCATGATTATCTATTTGTTTAACTACATACATGTGATTCCTTCTCGCTGCGGTAAAAACTAAAGAGTTATCTAATTTATTAATATACGCATTATTTTCTGAAAACTTTACTTTGTATTTTTTTTCAGTTATTGCTGGCACTGACAACAAATTACTTCTTAATTCGGGTACATATAATACGTTTGTTAATTTAACTGATTTTATCTTTCCGTGCACTCTAACATTAATTCGTACAATTCCTACTCCGTGAGATACTATATTTTCTTTTCCTGCTGTGCTTATATTACTAATCGGTCCGTTAGATAACGTTTCAAATGTCTTTCTATTATTACACATATGTGCCGTAGCACCGCTATCTAAATACCATTCGTCTTTTTCTGTTGAACAAACTAAAGCTGAGATCGCGATCAAGGAATCTTCTCCTTCGTGTTCTTTTGTTTTTCTTGCTTGATTAGCCTTACCAGTATTTTTCCCTTTTAGGCGACAACGATTTGCTGGATGTCCATATTTACCACAATTGAAGCAGTTCCCTTCAAATTTCTTCTTATCTTGATCGCTCCTTGTTAGTCCTTTGTACGTAGAAGCAGATGATCCTTTGTTTATATGCGTTTTACGGGAAACTAACGCCGACGTTGCACTGTCCTCTTTATTATTGCTCCCTTGGCGCCTTGCTTCTTTTTCTATTAATTTTCCTTTAATTAAATCAACTGATGGAATTTGATCTCTTGTCTCTATTGCGATACAGAAATTTTCGTATTCCTCAGGCAGACTGCTTAACAACATGATTGACTGTAACTCGGGTGGAATTTGTATTTCTGCATCCTCCAGTAAATTAACTTTCTCTTGAAAACTATTTATATATTGCGACATTGTCTCAGAAGGATTTTTCTTTAGATTATACAGCTGTCTATATAAAACAGCCTTCCTTACTGGACCTTTAGAACTGTGAATCCTTGCTAATTCGTCCCATGCTTGTTTGGATGTTGTAGCCTTCCTTATATGTCCCAATTCTGCCTTTGATACGCTTAAAGGTGCAATTTCATGGAGCGAAGAAAAGCTAGCGTTTCATCCCCTCTTCTCAATTTTTGACGAAATGGCTGTATTCAGCGAAGATACGCTCAAAGTTGGACACAAACCAACTTTTAGCGAAGCAACGTGCAAAGCCGAATTTGAAATCAAAGATAAATTTTGTCAGGCAGTATTGTTCAGAATTGAATTAAAATGGCTGGAAGGATTGAGATAGCGTCAGAAAGTACAAATGCTGCAAAGCAAAAAAGTAATAGAAACTAATAATAATGTAAATGCAATATAAACTATTGTGTCAACTATTGTGAATATTTCCAGTAAACGCTACATATTCCTTAAATATTCCATTCGTATTCCGGAATACGAATGGAATATTTAAGGAATACTTAGCATTTACTGGGTTTATGCAGTTGCATTATTTTTTATTATTTATATTATATTATTATTAAAACATTTATTACATAATTTAATAAAAAAGTACATGTAAATAAAAGTAAAGTATTATTTTTTTATATTTATAGTTTATTTATAATTCCTTGAGAGTGTAATATAATTATTTAGGCCCTGTGCCAAACTAGGCCATACTGTAATTTTAGTTTGATTTTATTTAGTTCTATTATTTTGCCACGGCACTGCTCCCTCATTATTAAAATAACGGCAAAATTCATCTCTAATTTCTATGCATTGTTTAGTACTCATGTTTGATCCACAATTCGAAATATCTTTGTAGAAGTTGCAACCGCTATGCGTCGTCTCCTAATTTCTGCTGCAACTGCAATTGCCACTGAATGTCTATATTGTTCTATATACTTGTATTGATTATTATAATCCATTTTTAAACGCGGTTAATTATTAAAGAGAACTTCGCAAAACGGAGCAGTCAAAAAATTTTTATTTTTGCTTTTCAACGCTGTTTTGTATTGCGATAGAGTGGGAGTAATACGCTAGCTTTCCTTTGCTCCATGAAAAAGCAGGAGGCGATAGCAAACGGCTTTTCAACGCTGCTTTGTATTGCGGTAGAGTGGGGATGAAACGCTAGCTTTTCTTCGCTCCATGAAATTGCACCTTTAGACAATGAGTGCGAGGGCCTTTTCGTCCTTGTTTGTCTAATTTGACGCACCCGCCTCTGTCATAGACCGTACTATTTCACCGCTTGTATAGCCCCAGAGATCATTATATATAAGCACGCTCTTCATTTGCATTTTCCATGCTTCGTAATTTCCATCGACTAACTTTTCGATGTGTTGTATGTTACTATGCATTTTGACTCGAAGTTATAGGTTATTTTGTCACTGTATTTACTATTACTTTTATGTTCCTTTTCGTCCTGGGCCCATAACCTGTTGAATCAAAGTTATTTTCGAGGATCTTATACTTAAAGGAACGTACTATTAAATAACACTTCAATTTGTACTTTAGACGCTTTACTTTATTAATATAGATTACTGTCTCTTAACGTGCGCTTGCACATGCGTCTTCACCGTAATACAAAGAAATAGAGAGACGGTAAGGCGCGACCAAACTTAGAGCTCGCGCTAGTCGGTAAGAAAGAAACTAAAACTGTGTCGATAATAAAGAATCAATAACGTAACTACATGTATATATTACGATATCTCTACATAAATTAAATATTTGAAATAAAAATCTTTTAAATTTTTATTTATTTTATCATTATTTATTATTATTATAACATAATCATATGTCATATATTTATTTGTTATCTTTCATTAATCAAGTATTTCTTTATAAACATAATTTTTTATTTTTTTAGTCACATTATTATCTTTTAAATAAACTTTCAACGAATCCCAAGAACGAACTCGTGAAAATGCGACATACAGTTGTCCATGACTGAAAATATCTTTTCGAAGATTATTGCAATTTTATCGAAAGTCTGTCCTTGTGATTTATTTATGGTCATAGCAAATGCCAATTTCATTGGAAATTGTTTTCTTCTGAATGGATATATATTTTCGCAATACAAAGTGATACGATTAATAAAAACAATTTCTCCAATTTTATTACCTGTTAAAATTTCACAACGCAATAAATTATTATCTAAATCTAAAATCAGTAATCTTGTACCATTACATAAACCTTCATTAATACTAAGATTTCTAATAAGCATGGCAATAGTGTATTTTCTTAAACGTAATTTATAAGGTGGAAGACACATTGGATTTAAAGAATTGAGATATTCTATTGGAATTATTTCATGTATATCTTGATTATCTCCAGTCGTTTCAAGAGTATCTATACTTATATAAACTCTCTCTGTCGTTTTATCCAATAAATTTACTATCTTTTCGTTTATTTCATTAACATCAACATTCCTTGCAGATAATATAACGTAATTAGTCATAGTTTTATATTGTTATAATACGTTTTATAATATCTCCGTACATATCTTTAATCATATCCGAATTTGCGTTTGCTATACATTTTTCTGGAATATGAATATTATCTGAATGGTCATTTAAAGAACCATTACCTAAATTTAATAAAAATTGTGTAAATTCTTGTTCCTGTGGTAAAGTTCTTATATTTTGTGTCAATGAAAATATTTTAAATTGTTTCCATAAAATATTAAATTTTATAATTTCACAACGCGTAGCTTTTTCTTTTACAGGTAATAATTGTCTAAAATCTCCACCAAGAAGAACAATTTTACCAGCAAAATATAAATCATTTTGCATTATATCACGTAATGTTCGATCCATTATTTCTAATACATAACGAGGTGCCATAGGAGCTTCGTCTATAATAAAAACATCTACAAGTTTTAACTTTTCAGCCTCTTTAGATTTAATTTTAATATTTGATGTAGAATCAGCAAAAAGAGGAACAGGTAACCCAAAAACTTTGTATATTGTTCTTCCATTTGGAAGTAATGTTGCAGCAATACCGGTAAATGCCATCGTACTAACTATTTTTTCTCTATTTTTAAGTAAGTAATATAAGGTTGTATAAATGAAAGTTTTACCAGAACCACCTGGACCATCGATATAAAAATAATTATTGTTATTGTTATTTGTTATTGTTGCTTCTAAAATAGTATCAACAATTTCTTTTTGCTCTATATTTAATTGTTCATATTGTTGCATACCTATCGATGTATCTTCCTCAATTTGTTCTTCATTATTTATTTCTTGTTCAATAATTTCTTGTTCTAATTCAGGAAAATTAGCAATATTCGAACTTTCCATTTGAAGCACATTAGTAATATAATTATAAACTTTCTTTATTCCTATTATAGGTCCAAATCGTCTTGCATAATCTTCCGACATATCTATTTTAAACTTGTCCCATAACTTTTTTGGATGAACTGGTTGGTAATGAATCAAAATTCGTACAAATAAATTACGAAGTCGTCTTGGCATCATCCAAATTTTTGCTTCATTCATTGCACGATACCATTCCTCATCATCTTCTATGAGTCCTAATGCTAAACATGCGGCAGTGAAAGTTTGATGTATTTCATTATTAACTGTTCTTAATTCTTGAAAACTTGTAGCTCCTTTAACATGTAATAAAAGTATACGTAAATGAAACAATTCTATCTGAGACGGGCTGACAGAATACATACGACCAATACAATTAAAGTATCTTTGACGTTTCTCCCAACGATTAATAATTCTGCCATTAATTTTAATTTTTTTAAATACATAATGACATAGAATATCACTGTATAAATATTGTTTTGCTTCTTCATCTCGAACATTTAATTCAAAATAATCTAACAACATTGTTACTCGTTCTATAGCAGATCTTATCGCATCATTATTAATATTATCATCAATTATTACATTATGTTCATTTGGTAAATGAACCGGTAAACGAAATATAGCGTGACTTTTTTCTTGCAAAGGTTTACTTAAAATGCGCCAACATGCTTCCACAGGCCCGACATACCGAGCTTCAATAAAATCTTGAATTTCATCATGATTTATAGTTTTATCTATATTTTCTCCAATAACTATAGATGCTGCATCATGACCTTTATAAATATATTTATATAAATATTTTACAGACCGTATACTCGAAACTATTTCAACATTAATATGGCTATTGAATAAAAGTAAAAGCGTTGGATTAAATGGAACAACATATCGATTATCAACAACGTATCGTCCAGGTCTTTCGTACAGCAATCCATTATTCCTTCGATGATAGTGCGGGTAACCATCTTCATCCATAGTCGTCTCAAGTCGAAATGGTTTTAGAAAATGTTTCGAACATTTATCATTTATCAAACACCAATTTCCACATGGTCCATGAATCATATGTTTCATTACAACATTATGTAAACTTTCATTTTCATTAGGATCAGGAATTTCTGCAGAAATAAATTTATCAACTATTTCAGAATTTGATATCTTACAATTCTGTTTTAATGTAATCAATAAATGTATATGTGGTAATCCACATTTTTGAAATTCTATTACGTAAACATATGCTAAAACTTCACCAAAAAATTTTTGTCTAACAATAATATCGATTAAATAATCCATTTTTATATTAAATACCCGAGCACATATATCTGGCCTATCTGCAGGTTGTTGATTTGGAAGTAAATTTTCTTTAATTTCGCGCCAATTTGGATTACAAGTCATAGTAACAAGATATCTGGTTTTCCATATTTCCGAACAATAGCCATTGCATCTTGATAATGTTGCAACATATTACGCGGTGAACCCACAAATGTCGATGGAAGTATAATCATTTTTCCAATATGAGCATTGTTATTATTGGCGGTGTTTGCTAAATAATCAATTAATCCTTGATAAGTCTCAGCTCGTAATTGTTTTTGATTCTGTTTACAATAATTAATTCGATCTTTTTCAATTTTTATATAACTATCTACAAGCCATTGTTGAAATAATCGTCTTCCCATAATAAAAATATTAAAATTATCACGTATAGCTATGTGATATTTTACATATGCAGCTCTACTTACTCGTTTATTACAATTCTTACGTTGTAAATTATCATGCCATCCTTGATTACCATATGGATAGAATAATGGATAAATCCATGGTTCTACATTTGGATTCATTGTACTGACTTGTTGTAATGTTTTATTATTTTTATTATATATTGTTACATAAGTTTCCGGAATTTCACCATCTGCTGTAGTAGAAAAAACAGCTGCAACTTCATTTACTCTTTGCACATTGTATCGGCCACGATCAATGCCTTTTTTTGTCAAAAATCCCAATTGTAATTCACGTATACTATTATTTTCAGTTATTTGCTGTTGCATTTCAATTTCTTCATGCATCATTCGGTAAGATTGTGCAAAAACATTATTCGTACGCATTATATTATCTATTAAATTTCTTTATCAAGATTCGAATTTCGATGTAATCGACATTCTGTTGCTTCATTATTATCCACGATAAAAAGTTGACCATAACTTGGCATTTCGTTAGATGAGGGATATAACGCAGTATTAATTTGATAATAAATTTGTCCTTGAATTTTAAAACAATAAGGTCCATGTCTTTGCGCACTAAAATCTGCTAAGTTTGCATTAAATGACGCGAATGAAAATGTATTATTGTAACCACGAATATGATTATAAAAATGACTTGATTTTTGATGATTTCCAATAAATAATTCATAAAGTTCATACGGAGGTTGTGGTAAAGAATCTAACATAACAGAACCATGGCTGCAACAATCGTTAAATGAATTACCCTTATTAGCTACTTTTTCAGAATTAAAATGTTTTGCACCACAATGTTCACAACATATATTCATTTCTCCTATGTAATACTCTATGATATTTTGTAGTTGAGTAGTATAAGATGTATTAATATCTACAAATCCTTTTTTTAAAGCTCGAGTTTTTTCATTACGATTTGCAGCTTTACTTTTATCAATTATATTGTGTGTACTATTTGATGTGCTAGGTATAGAGAAAGTAATATTGTTATTTAATAAAGTTTCTGTAGTTGAATTGTGAGTATTTCTAATTATATCAGTATCATCGTTAACATTAACATTATTCGTTAGACATAGTACTTTCATAGATGAATTAACTGATTGTGAAACAACATGATCTATTACTATATTTTTCGAGAAGCTTGTTAAAGTTTGCGCTATATTTGAACAAATCTCACTGCTATTTGATAAAGATTGACAATCTTTTTTAGTTATCATTTGTTTCATTTTCCGTCTTTGCATCTGAGATTTTGCTTTTCTTTCTCGTTTATTACACTGGAATTCTTCTTCTTCTTCAGCAGTTCGAACTACTTTTCTTCGAGGCATAATTAATTATTAGTTTAATAGAATAATTAAATAATCTAAATCAAAGTCAATTTCAATTCAACATCAAGCCAAAGTCAATTTTAGTTCAAATTAGAGCCAACTTTAATTTAAGAGAAAACCAATTTCAATTTCCAAATTAAAATCAATTTTAATTTATGTATCAATAAATAATAATTAAATAATAATAATTATTATAATAATACTTTATCAATTTTTATTTATTTCAGTTTAAAATTAATTAAATTAGTTTAATTAATTTAATTTAATATTAATTTGAAAATAAAAAAAAAATTTTAATTTTATAATTTTAAACCGTGTGAATTTATAAACGCTCGTTATAAATCAAATATGAATGTTGAAAATTACATTGGCTATGCGAGCCAAACGTGGATGTCAGTACGTATGCTTCCAATGAAATTAATTTTTTCGTTGGAATTTAATTCATTATGCACGAGGCACGAATTTTGCTTGGTACTTAAGCCAAGACTTTATTTGGGAATAATCTCAATTCGAGATTTAATTTCCCGAATCCCCTCTAACCCCCCTACAGAATTATAGGCGAGAAAAATATAGATCCGAAAGTCGCTGAATCGGGAATCGAACCCGAGACCTTTCGCTAGCGAAAAATTATTAAATTAAAATTAATCTTAATTGAAGTAAAAATTACTTTATTCTACATATAAGTAAAAACGATTTAAATAAAAGCTAATTTTAATTTAATAATTTAAATCACAATTAATTTGAATCAAGTCAAAACTAATATTAATTTAAGTCAAATTTTAATCTAATAAAAATCCAAATTACAATCAATTTCAATTTAACAATCCAAATCATAATCAATTTCAATTTAAGTCAAACTTTAATCCAACAATCCAAGCCTCACAATCAATTTTAATCCACTAATCCAAATCACAATTAATTTTAACTCAATCAAATTTGAATCTAATAATTCAAATCATCAATTTCAGTCCAACAATCCAAGTAACAACCAATTTCAATTCACAAGTCAAATTTCAATTCAATAATAATTTCAAATCCATAACTACTCACAACCAATTTAAATTCAAGTTTATTTTCAATCTAATAATCCAAATCACAATTAATTTCAGTCCAATAATATAAGTCACAACCAATTCAAGTAATGTCAAATCCATTCAATTTTATATCAAATAAAATTCAATTTTGGTAAAAATAAAAATGAATTTAATTTCAACCAAACAATTTTAATTTAATCTAGTTTTATAATTTTTTTTTAATTTTAATATTAATATTTTTATTTTATTTACTTTTTATTATTTTTTTATTAATTTTTTTACTTTTATATTTTTTAATTTTTTAATTTAATTTAATTTTTCAATTTTTAAATCTAATTTTTTATAATTTAAATTGATTTTAATTAAATAATTATAATAATCAAAACTAATCAATTTAACAATAAGTTTAATCGCAACTAATTTCAATATAATTTAAAATTAAAACTATTTTTAATATAATTATTTATAATAAAATAAATTTTAATCTGAAAGTTTAAATTAAAATCAATTGTAATTAATCCAACAATTAAATTATTAAGTTAATTTCAATTTAATAATTAATATTAAAATCGATTTTAGTATAATAACAGAAAATTAAAAAAAACTTTATTTTTAACTGAATCTAAATAAACTTTAATTGGGGTGAAAAGTGGCCCCGCATGCTCAGTAACTGGCTGGCATGCGGAAGGTCCCGGGTTCGAATCCAGTTCGAACCAACACACCCCATATGCCTGCTTGGAACTGGTGGGAGAAAGGAAATCCGGAGTCGTTGAAGGAGGGGGAAGGCAGGATTAGACAGGGAGAGGAAAAGAGGAGGAAGGAGGAAGGAAGAAGTTGTTGGAGGAGGGGGAGAGGAACCGGAATAGAGGAGCTTAGAGAAATGGTGGAGGTGGTGGAAACGGTTGAAAAGAAGCAGTTGGAGATTGGAGACGGAGTGGGGGGGAATTGAATATGTTGTATGTATATTGTAAGGTCGATATGGCCAGGTTGAAGAGAGGTGGTGAGTTGTAAAAAGGTTCGGGAACGCTCCTTGTGAAAAGCGCCTTGTAAACCCCGAGGGGATAGACAATAAAATGATGGATGGATGGAAATAAACTTAAATTTGATAATATATATATTGATAAATGTAATAAATATAAAAGCAGAATAATACATTTTTATACATATATAAATGTTAAATAATTATTTGGAACAAACTATATGACAATTGTGGTATAAAAAAAGATATTAAATCTATGTAATTTTCGTATAAAAAAAGGTATTTAAAAACTTTATATCTTCCTTTCCTATTTCTCTCTTCCCCCTCCCTCTCCTCCTCCTTTTATCTTGATATCTTTTAATGAAAATCTTCTATTCCTGTCTTCTTTTCTCTCTATCTTTTTTTTATTTCTTTTTTTTATTTTTCTCTTTTAATTGTTTTTAACCCTCTTTTCTTTCTACTTTTCTTCTTATAACTTTTAATAACTGTAATAAATCATTTATTTATTAGATTTTGTATAATAAATTAATAATATTATAATTTTTGTAAAAATAAACGTGTGAAAAATTTCGAAAGAAATACTGCTTACTTTTCTTGGTATTATCTCTGTCCTTTATATATGTATATGTATATATATATATCTCCTTTTTTATTTTTTTTTCTCTCTTCTTTTAACAAAAAGTTGTTTTTCCTCTATTGCCTTTTCTAATTCTTTTTTCTATCTTCTCTTCAATTTCTTCTTCTGGTTTTTCTTTAAATTTAAATAATTGTAAATAATTATTTATTTATAATATTTTATATAGTAAAATAAAATAATTTATACACAACAAACATAAATATACGATTGTTACATATATAACACGTAATTAATATACATATTATATGTATATTAATTATAATTGTACATTCACAGATAATAAAGAAATTTGATTAGCATTTGGCATCTTATTATACAATATATGATAAGTTACAATATGCTATCTGGGATATATAATTATAATATAACTACAATATAATATATATTATAATTATAAATATATAGTTATATCTATAAGTGTAAATTACCAATATGTAAGTATATATAACATATATATTAGTTACATGTTATATAATATTTATATATGTTTGTTGTGTTTGCTTGTACAATATACATATACATGATTAATTAATTATATGTATAATGAGCAAAATTCAGTGTTAATATTAATATTCCTTTAATATAATCAATCAGCGCCGTATAAACCGCGCGGTGAAAAATTGTCGCTATTCAATATTTAAAGAAAAGGCAGAGATTCAAAAAGTGTGCAAGCCGACATCTGCTTGACAGCAAAATGTTGTCCAAACAATATACTTTTGAAATATGCGAAAGATTAATTTATCGCTCGTCTTTAAATATATTAATACTCCTTTAATAATCCTTGAAATATTCAATACCGACAATTGTCGCCGTGCGGTTTATACGGCGCTGATTTGATTATTAAAAGAGTATTAATATTTAAAGACGAGCGATAAATTAATCTTTTGCATTTTTAAAAGTATATTATTTGGACAACATTTTGCTGCCAAGCAGATGTCGGCTTGCACACTCTTTTAATTTCTGCCACGTATTTAATTATTAAATACTGACCATTGTCGCCGCGCGGTTTATACAGCGGGTTATACGTGAACTTCAAATGCTTTAAATGCTTTATAGCTTTTTTATCTATAATTAATTTATCGCTAGCCTTTAAATATTAATACTCCTTTAATAATAAAGTCAGCGCCGTATTAATTGCGCGGCGACAATTGTCAGTATTCAATAATTTAAGACGAAGCAAAAATTGAAAAAGTGTGCAAGCCGACATCTGCTTGACAGCAAAATGTTGTACAAATAATATACTTTTGAAATATGGGAAAGATTAATTTATCGCTCGTCTTTAAATATTAAATATACTGTTTTAATAATCAAGTAAACATACTTTTTTGTCTGTGTATCTTCTCTCTATCGGTTATGTATCTTCTCTCTCTCTCTCTCTCTCTCTCTCTCTCTCTCTCTCTCTCTCTCTCTCTCCCTCTCTTTGCTCCTTTTTTTCTCGATGAAAATCTTTTCTTTATCTTCTTTTTTATTCTATTTCTCTTTCTTTATTTTTTGTTGTTTTTAATTCTTTCTTCTTATTTTTGAACTATTTATAACCTGAAATATATTATTTATTTATTATTTATTTATTAATAATAATATTAAGAATTTGCAAGAAGACATCTGCTTGGCAGCAAAATGTTGTACAATATACTTTTGAAATATGGAAGAGATTAATTTATCGCTCGTCTTCGAATATTAATACTACTTTAATAATCAAGTCAGCGCCGTAAACATACTTTTTTGTCTGTGTCTTCTCTCTATCGGTTATGTATCTTCTCTCTTTCTCTCTCTCTCTCTCTCTCTCTCTCAATATTCAATATTTAATATTCAATATTCAATATTTAATTCTCGATATTCAATATTTTACTAACCCCGCTCACGAAATGTCATCGAACTGTCACCGAACTTTCAGAGATTACATTCGCACCTCTTTCTCACAATATCATCGACCGTCAATCAGACACGCGGAAAAGCGGCAACAATACAAGCGATACAAAACACACACTTCATGCGTATCATGACTTTTTTCATTATGGATACAAAATTTCTAACGTTAATCCTTCTGTCAATATATATAATCTTTCACATTTTCATCAATGTCGGGTATCAACTATTTTTTTGATATATTGGCTTATGACGCTTTATTTATAGGAGCTCCTGAGAATTGAACATACTTTCCAATTAAATTTTACGAGATTTTTTAATACAAAAGTACCTTTAGAATTTCAAGGAAAGAAAATTTTCGATACATTTTTAACATTCTTTGAATACCCGGATATTTATCATTGACAGAGGGGTGGAGATATTCGCAATTTATTAACAAATTACTAAAAATTTATTATTAATTGTTTATTAAAAATTTATATTAAATTATTTATTTTACACTTTACTTTGCTTTGAGGACTGATTACTTACATAAATATTCTTTCGTTAAAATTATATTGTATAAAATGTGTTTTACAAAAACTAAAGAAAATTCTGACTTATGTAGAATCAGAATTTTTTATTTATAAATTATTGACACATAATATATTTGTTTAACTGCACTGTTTGTTTTTAAAAAATTAATTTTTTTTAACAGTTTTTTTTCTTTTAGAAAAATTTTTTTAAAAATTTGGTACATTTTCTAGAAGTTATATGTACTTGCCCTGCACACACATAATAACCGTTTTTTACTTTCGGTTTGTTATATAATTGAAAAAAGCTGTAAGGATACAAATAAAGTAAAGACTTCATCTCTTTTTAAGATCATGAATCATAAACATAGAAAGAATAAATTTTGTAAGGAAGTCAAACACAGCAATACAACAAAAGAGATAATAATTAGCAAGTTATGTTTTTCTTTAAGAATGTCTTTTAATTCTTTACTGTTTTTTTTAATCATAAATAAAAAGTACAAATGATGTTCATAAAAAAGAGACAGTTCATTAACTCTATTTTTCTCGCACAAACGAATCGATAATTTCCACGGTAGAGTTAAATGCAGTCTATTCTTTCTATGTTCTTTCTCCTTTTTATTCTTTCTTCTTTTGGTAATTTTTTACAAAAATTTACACGACTTATCTTGACATTGATAAATGTTGTAGAAAATTCAATTCTAACACAAACATAAGCTTATTGTTAGAAGCAACCAGTTGTGTCATATAATTTTTAAGATATTTAACGTTGAAGTTAAAGTTAATTAATTTTTACTCGAAAATATATATAAAAAAAAAGCGTAGCTATAATTTGCTTGCTATAATTTAATAACGATTCTGTGAATAAGAATGTAAGAACTATATTTATCAAATAAGTTTATTTATTTTTTATTTATTTTTTCTAATGAAGAAATTTTTATTATATCTCAGTATGATCAATATGATTATGATAATAACTGATTCGTAACATTGGTGATAATAAAAAAGGCCGAAATAGTTTATAAAAACATTCTGATTAATGTGTCTCGAAAAAACCTAATGTATCTGTATATTTATTTTGTATGCTTATATTATGACTAATGTTTATCGAAAAAACCTAACGTGTCTTGGCGAATTATCACGGTAAAAAAAATTCCTGCTTTTTTTTATATTTTTGTTTACTATGTATGATTTTGATAATTATGTACTTTAGGGGACAATGCTCCAATGACCTTGATCTTGACATATGTTGTCAAGGTCAATGTTCTGAGTAACTCCTTGGGAAAAATTTTAACCATCGTTTATTATTTATTAACAGGATTATTAACAAAAGAATTTTCATGAATTATATGCAATTTTCATACATCATGTACGTTTTATAAAATGAATTTATTAATTTATGTGTAGTAGTCGAAGACATGGGCGGAAAAGGTCTCTATATGAAAAATTTTACATAAATTCGCAACTTTTCACACGAAGCGAGGTCCATCCCCATTGCCTGGTGCTTTCAGTGCGAAACGAGGTCTATGTTTGAAAAATTCCACATGGGTTCGCAACTTTCCACGCGAAGCGAGGTCCACCTCCATCGTGGGAGTCACAACAAAAATTTTTATGAAGAAAATTGCAAAAAAATCTCAAAATTCGGAAAAGGCCCTATTCTGCATAATTACCATATATACCTTTATTTATTTTAATATATTACATTTATTAATAATACATCAAAATTAAACTTTGAATATTTCCACCGAAATTTCCTTTTTTCGTTAAAAAATACATATGTAACTCATTTACATACGTCTTACATTTTACGTGAACGTGGATTTCATGACGATTGAGCAAGATTATTTACAGCTATTCACAGATTTACGAATCAAAAAGAGAGTGTTCGGCGGATTTCACTAATCCATTATCGAGTAATTGCATTCGAAAAATCTTATTCATTTCGATGTTGTTAAAAAGAAAAAAATTATATAATTTTTCGCTTCTGATTATAAGTGTAATAGTGGGCAAGAAACGTATTGACCTCTAAATGGTGGAACTATTAATTTCCTATTTATTGTCATTAATAGACCACATTTCAAGTAAATTATTATTTTTTTTATATACTGTGTATGTCCAAAAAGATGACTTGCATGGCTTGGAATAAAAATCATTTTGTAAACTATAGCTATAACCTAAAAGAACTGCTGAATTTTTATGGCTAACAAAATTTTTTATTTTAATTGTTTTATTTTTTAACTCTACAAATCGATGAGCAATTCTATTAATATTTAAACAATATTCGGTAGTTTTAAGTTTTTTGTACTAAGGAGGATTACAAGTATTTATTAGTAAGTATTAAAGGGCCATCAGAATGTTCCATTAACAATTCTGTAGACTAGTGTAGACAAATTATTATCAGTTTTCTTAGAAGGCCTTAAAATATTATTTTCTTGAACAATTCGACGAACAACTTGTTGCAAAGGTTGGGAAGTTTTACGAACCATTTTTTTAGCTTTTGCATAAAATATTTAAGTGGAAACACACTAAAGTTATCTAACGAACCAAATAATCTTACACAATTGCTTAAGTGCAAAAAACTATGTACATTATGCGAAATGAAATCTGGACCATAGATTTAAATAGAATTAGTAATAAAATGCTTCATGAGCTCGTAAACATAAGAAATAAAATGTTCATACTTTGAATAATAATTACTAATTAAGATAGGGCTCGCCAAGCTGAGTGTAATTAAATTATTGTAAACTTTAGGAGGCAGTACTTACTTTTAGACTATTGGATCTGTATATAGTAAAAAAAATCTAAATTCAGTTGCCTTATATCGCTTGCATTCTATTATAGATCGAGTCTTCCTTGAAAATTCACAAGGAATATATTTTCTTAGTTTAAAAAGCAAATTAGTAATATCATTAATATCCTTTGCACATAATTTGTGAGGAGGTTTACCAAATATCCATTCATACTCAAACTATTTCCTTATCAGTCTGATAAACATGAAATTAATGAATATGAAAATCAAAGTGTGTCAGAATATTGCGAGAGCAGATTGCTCGTTGCTACAAGAAAATGTCTCAACGAAAGAATCGAATGGTTTCGCATTTTGGTATAATAATATATTTAAGACACTTGTGAAACCTAATCAAGAAAAGAAGAATATAGCTGGCAAAGTGTTTTTACTTATTATCGATTGCACACAACGCATCTTCTCAGAAGGGATTACTCACAGTTTCAATGTGTTCCTTCCGATAAACTCCAATATTCTCAGAACTACTATATCTAGAAATTATCGAGAAAATGGATCATTTGGCATATTATATGAAGAAAACATTGTATATACATATGCCCTAAACTGCTTCGTTTTCAAAATACAAAATTTCAAAGTTGTGAAAAAGTGGTTGTGAAAAATATAGTGGTGGAGTAAGGCTAGGCTGAATAGGTACACCAAACTTCGAATCTTCAAAACATCAAACAGAATAAAGCAGGTGGCTTATTAATACACACGATTATCAGTGTGTATTGCCGTTTATGTGTTCCCTCAACTTTTTTACAGGCAAGTGTCTCGTTCATTACAATCTAGTCCCGCTGCTCTGATTTACAGTAATAATCGTAATATAGATATATTTTTGATCCATTTTCTCGTTTATATGTATGTAATGTAAAATAAAATAGAATAAAATAATATAGATATACAATCTTAATTATAACAGTTGCCCACAGCGCAGAAATCAGTTGACATAATGAAATACAGGCAATATTATTCTTTTAAACTTCCGAGAAAAGTTTGATTCATTCGATTGATCGATTGAGTGAATAATATATGTATATGTGTATTTGTACATGGGGCATTCCATACCAAATCAACGACTTTTTCCTCCGAACATTTTTTATTTGCTTTATTTTTCTTTCATATTTGTGTATCTATTGAAAGTAGCTTCTATGAGTTTTTTTAGATTTTTATCTCTATCGATTTTCGAGTTATATGTATACATTTTTTTAAAATTGATTTTAAATTTTAAATATCTATAACTTGAAGAGAAATAAAAATATTGTCATTAAAAAGATGGTCACTTTTTGTTTTTGAATGTATTTTTCAAAAAAATATTGAAAAAATTCGAAAAAAATTTTTATAATATTTTATAATGTTTAGTCAATTTTAACCGAAATTTTTTTTTTCCTCAATGAGATCTTTTCGAACTTTTTCAAGAAATATATATTAATTGGCTATGAGAGCCATACGCGGATGTTCCAGCGTTATAGCGAAAATTAATTTTTTTCGCTAAAACTTGTATAATGTGCACGGGGCACGAATTTTGCTTGATAATTTTAATTCCTATATTCCTTTCTGACTCCCCTCAAGAGATATTCGTGAGAAAAATATCGGGCCAAAGTCGCATTAAAAAAAAAATGTATAACATTTTAGACTTAAAAACAAAAATTTTGAGCTATTGACGAAGAGAGGAAGTAGATATGGGCCACTATAGCGAGTCAAAACAAACCCCCACCACTCGGCCGCTGGCGCCAGAGGGGCGTGGCTAGACACGGCTTTTCGATCGCTGATTGGTCTATTTGTTTATTGGGGTCATTAGACCCAGGGTTCTGATAGGCTCTCTCCATAGTGGCCCAGCATTCTGATTGGCTGATTTTTTTTGGAAAGATGGTGGATGAGTAGGGAGGATTTTGGAAAAAGCCGACAAAATGGCGATAAAAATCGAGGTATAGCGAAGCCGGCGTGGGGGTTTATGACACCCCGACCGTCTATGATAGGCTCTAACTATAGTGGCCCGGCACGCTGATTGGTTAATTTTTGTATTTGGTGGGGAAGGGGGAGAGCGGACAGGGTTTTTGAAAAAAAGCCGACAATATGGCGATAAAAAAATCGAGGTATAGCGCTGCCGTCGTGGCGTTTATGACACTTCGCACGTCGCACGTCTACCTGTAGCGATAGAGCGGATAGGCCCCGGTGACTATGTATAGCGCTGAAAAAAGATAAAAAATATGAGCATGCACTAATTTCGACTGACCGCTTACTCAGTGTCGTATTATCAAATATCGTCAGCACCGTCGGTAACAAAAGAAACAAAAAATAAGTAAAAAATACAACTGGCCAGCGTCCGTTTACAATTTCGACTAATCGCTTACTCAGCGTCGCATTGTCGGATATTATTGGCAGCTCAGGTCACAAAGGAGGCCTAAGAGAAAACACGTGCGTTCGAGCTCGTATTTAGTAACACTACGTCCAGGTTTTATTGCTGAAAAGAATAAAATTATTTCGAAGTAAAGGGAGGATAGAGAGAAGGAAAATATTAGACAATTTGAAGTACAAAATTTTACTTTATGCTACTTTTTAAATAAAATTGATATTATTACATATACGTGATACATAATATATATTTTCTTTATAGCTTATTACACTTAAAATTACAGGAACAAAACATTTTATAAATGTTACAATTATTGTTACAATTATTACTAATACTATATACAAATACTACAACTATTACAATAATTTACATTACTTTCCTAAAAAATGTATAAAATTCTTATATCCTACTTTGAAAGAAAGACGTGGAAGACCGAAGAAAATACGCGAGAAAAGAATATTATTATTCCGATGATAAATAACCGTGCGGAACTGAGTAGCGGCTATTAATAAATCTACGTTTTACCAATACTGGTGCACATATTTTCGTCTCGTCCCGCGTTACAATTTCATGAAACGCGGTGCGTCGAATTGCTCTAAAACGTAGATTTATTGTAATTTCATTTTCTTCTTCTCCTACGTCATCTTCTTTTTCTTTTTCTTTTTCTTGATTCTTTTCTCGCGCTAATAATAATTGTTTAATGCTCTTAAAATTAACGTGCCGCGAATTCTCGTAATTAAGGGTTATTCCTTTAACTTTACAAGTCTCATATTCACAGCCCCCGGGTGTTCGCACAATGTAGGCGTAAAATTTTGGGCCACCGAACACGAACTCTTCGATGTAGCTACCGCGACCGTAGCTCTCGAGCTCGTTGGTCATATCGCCTAAAAAATTACCCGTGCATGGCTCATATTCATGCGGATCACCGGTGCTCACATAAATACAGGAATCGGTATCGTAATATAACACGCGGCGATCTAAACGCTCTAAATATTCGTATAATTTTAATCGTGCTTGCGCGGTCGTATATGCAGCTATTACTACGTTGGTTATCGGTGAGGGTACGACAGCCTCTTGTCGCAATCGCCACGAAACATATATTACCTCGTCGTTTACAGGTAATATATCGGTTATCTCGTGCTCGGGATTTGTTAATAATGACATAAAACGGTGCTGCGTTTTAACGACTTCGGTGTTCGACAAATTGGATCGCTGGCCAAATTTTCCCCAGAATGAATTCAAACAAAGCTTCGCGACCGAACGTAAACCAGGGTTTCGCGCTATGTTACGCTTATCGAGAACAATACCCTCGGTTTCCCCGTACTCCCTCAGATATTGCTCTTTAGCGTCATCGTCCTCGCATTCGCTCGGCCACCCACTTGCTTCCTGTTTAAGTTGAGTAGAAATGAGTTTATATATTCGGCGAACAATCCACCTTGCCGTGTTTCGGGATTATATTGACTAATTTCATATTGCCAAATTTAATTTACTTTTATCACAAGATAACCTTTTTCGATGGCCTTGCGTAATTCGCAGGACACCCACGTGCCCTCGAATTCGCGTTCGCTAGGACGCTCGTGCGTACACGCCGACTGCGAAAATGTTTCGCAGCAACTGCGACATAAGGCAAATAACAATTTTCCGTGCGAGCGATACGGAAGTACCGGATGAAATAAATCGCGCGGTGGAAGTACTGTACAACGTACGAGGCCTTCGACAGAGTCAAAATTATAATTCGGTGCCGTTCCGATTAAAGTGAAGCATTCATCTCCGATATAAATAACAGGATGGCCGATAGGGAAAGCACCCGTCTTCAATACATACGGGTACAAAGAACATACGTCTACGTAACGTATTTTCTCCGCACCCGAAATTTTGTAAAGTGTCGCGATATTTCCCGTACGTCCACCGAAAAATGCGTCGCGAGGATCGAGCGGTGCTGTTTCCAACAACGGATGCTTCTCGAGAAATTCGCGCATCTCGCGATTATCCCGCATTTCTCGATCGAAAGCACACTCCCACTTTTCTGTCACCAAGTACCCCCGTTGTCGAAGTCGCCACGTGATCGCGAGAGTTCGCTCGTATCGCGAGTCAATCGTGTCTCTACGCTTCATAGCCGACGGAAGCGGTCTATCGCGATTTATCGGAAAGCACGAAGTACATCCATGCCAAAAGCAGCCGTGGAATTGCAACACGTGACGAGATGTTATCCCCGTTTCCGATGTCTTTTCATAATAACCATCGACGAGTGTGCCGTCGTTCGTGCGATATTCACGTGCACGCCCTGCGTGGTTTATAGGATGACCGAGCTCGCGCTCCTTCCATATCAACCACTGCAGAGCTTTACGCGAATGCGTGTTCGCTTTTCTGTAGCCGCCTGCTGGAATGACACCTATCGTATTCGTGTGTAAGAAGTTTTTCCGAAAAACTGTCATACACGTCGAAGCAATAGTTGTATATTCCTCGAACGGGCATACATTTCCGCGATCTATAAAAATTTTTCTAAATGCTATGCACGCTCGTCGAAGTATATCAACATCGGTACGGCAATATTGCACTATCTCGCGTTGAAAATCAAACACAGAGTTTTTTAGCCGCATGTCAGTGTGCCACGCGAGAAAGCGTTCGCGCTCTTTCGGTTTCGGGAGAGTAGTAATGCGCGGCGGGTAATGGTCCAACATACATTTGATTTTCGACAGTATTGAATAAGTGCGGAAATATGCCTTTATCCACTGTATCCTCCAGCCCGAAAGCTTTCGGCAACTCGGATAAACGCATCGGCATATAATTTACGCTATCGATAAACTTTGTATGTCCAATCGTTAATACGACGATTTTAGTTCCGTTCAGAATAACTTTCGGCACGAGATTGACGCTATTTTCCACAATATGTTTCAAAATAAATTGAGCGTCGAACGCTTTCGCATTATGCGCTATGCATATGATTTGTTTGAAATATTTCGTCCTTCGCGTTGCGAAATCGACAAAATTATTCACCGGATCATTACGAAACACGAACTCTCGCACTCCGCACCAGCGACAACGCACGGACATGTCATTGTTTCGCGCGCACGCTTCGCAAATTTGTTGCGCGACGCAGAGTGTCGGAACGTGTTTTTTTACTGACGTCGTACCTTCGATCGTCTCGTCCTGCCGCGTTTCGAAATCATAAAACACAAATGCTACGCGTCCTTTTCTGTCTTTATATGAAAATGTGCTCGTTTCCTCATTATCAATTGTGCTTTTTTCCTCCTCGACGGCTGTATCTACTGACGTTGTCGTCGCTTCTACTACCGGAGGCGATGTCGACGACGATGGTCCGGCAGAGGAATTAACGACGCGTCGAAGAGGTCTCATATAGCATAAATGATTTCGAGGTTGCGCCGAATGACATAATCTGCAGTAAGAAACTCCGCATTCGTGTTTCGCTTTCGCTTTAACTACGCACCCGCATTTATCGCAAAATCGTAGGACACTACAAACACTGGCGGATCTACCATCATATGATTTTTCACTACGATGACGCTCGAAACACGTTGCACCGTAAAACGTCCGATTGCACGCGCCACATTTTACGTTTCGTACGTCAGAGTGATCGCACGCCGGCACGGTAAAACAACGCGGGCATTTATTTGAGCATCGGTGACCGCTACCTCTATCGTTTCGAAAGCCTACATTGCACGCTACGCAATAATTACGAGAACCCGAGGCGGCTTTTAAATTTAATATAGGGCTGTAATGACGTGAATCCTCATAATACATAATATTTAGCGGATAAGAGGATTCACGTCCGAGAGAAGCGAGTATCGCTGTACCGTCCTAGAACGGTTTCTCACCGCGACCGAAAGTACTAAAATTATATACGACGATAGCGATATTGTCTGTGGCGAGATATCGCTGGAAGCGCTCAATTTCATAAACCCCGCATCCCTCCTCGGATATTATTACATCGGCATTTTTTGTTAATTCTAACGCCCACTCGCACTGTAACGCCGATTGCTGATGTCTTACTCTATTCCATTTTTCGTGTAACTCTCCCGTACGAATGTTACCGCGTTCGCAATAAGTTTGCGCTACTACGAGAGACCGGGGAAAACACAAGTTGTCGGAATTATTTATTTGGACTATTGAGCGCTTCGCGATATTTTCTCGCGTTAATGCGACACGCCCGCGCCCCAAAGGAACAGAGATGTTGTAAATAAGTACATTAAATTGTTCCGCGATATCGTGTCCTCCCGCGCTCTGCGCTACCGCGCTCACAAGGTCCCAAATATCCCCGTGGGTCAAATCACGCACTGGACGAAAGGATAAACCCGCGGGTCCGTGTGATAAATTCGGCGAATCGAACGATAATCCTACATAATCACCCGGTTCACTCGAATTTATCGCATATTCGTGAATTTCTCGAAACGCATTTTCTAAAGAACGATAAATATCTCCGCCTTCAGGTAATGGACGTATCGCGAAACTCGCCTCTCTACCGATTACCCCAAATCTCCTAAATCTACGGGCATTTTCACTAATCAAATTTATACAATTAAAATTATCGCCGACCTGCTGTTGCTGTTGTTGTGGTTGCTGTTGCGATTGTCGTTGCTCCTCCTCCTCCACCTCCTCTTCTCCATCTTCCGTCTCAGACGAAGTATTATCAAGATTTTCCTCTTCATTCTCCCCCCTCGTGATTACTTCTTCATTATTCTGCGAGTGTGATAATAATGTTCTCTCAGACGCGTTGTTTTGTCCACATCCTCTACTCCCTCCGCCGCTTTGTACTATCAAAAAAAGAAAATTGTAAAATTGAATATAAATTGTATAAAATACTATAATATTGCTTTTATTTTATACTCGAATTTAATCTTTGCACAGCCGCTAGTGTTATATTACAAAGAGATAACTCACCTCGTGGTGATAATCGTCGTATCTCGAGTAACGCATCCCGCTCTCCTGCCGCTAATATTCCGGAGAATAGATAATCGGCAAGCGACAGTAGGGATACTATGCCGGTTCTAACCCATGGGGCTCCGAGGGGGGCGCGGGGCGGGGGGGGGGGGTTCTCCGGGGCGAGGGGGTATGACGTCACGCGGGGCGGGGGGGATCTTGTAGGCGAGGGGGATGACGTCACGCGGGGCGGGGGCGCTTATCGCTGTGCGGGAGACGCTTATCGCGTATTGTTTTTCATAAACAAAACAGCGTATTGTATTACTTTGAATTATCTAACATGTTTTATTATAAACAAAACACCGCAAAGTGAGCGCCGACATTCGGCCACCCTCGCGATACCTCCCCCACCCCTCCCCCATAAGGCGACGCGCTTTGGCGGTACTTCCGCCCTCCCCCTCCCCTGCCCATATGTGACGTTTCTTCCTCATTGTTTAGGAAGAATTCTTTTGCGATAATTTTGCCAACATTCGGCCGCCCTCGCGGTACCTCCCCCTCCTCTCCACCATCTGAGGGGATCTTGGGAGGTCGCGCTTATCGCAATGAACACGTCGGGACGTGTTTTTTTTCGCGGTAAAAGACCGTGTTGCATTACGCATCAATATTCGGCAGCCTTTGCGGAACCTTTCCCCTCCCCCTAAGCGGAATTCTTTCTCATTGTTTAGGGAGCGCCGATGTCCGGCCGCTTGAATTTTTATAAACAAAAATGAGCGCCGATGTCCGGCCGCTCTGTGTCAAAAGCGATAACGCGATGAAGGGAGATCACCTTTCTGATATGTAATTAAACAATCTGTTAATCATGAAGAGGGGAAGAAATGATTAGACGAAATATAATAAGGACTGCTGCCACTTCAAATCATAGTACGTAATTTGCAAGCGCACAGATACGTCGGTCGAAAAAAGAATAGTGGGTGCAAGTGCTCTATAGAACGTGATTTTAAAAAGTGTGGAAAAATGGAAAACATCGAGCAGACTGAACGCGACCTGTTGGAGCGGTCCCATCAAATCGCCACCTTGGGCGAGTATTTTGAATGGGCGCTGCGCTGCGAGGAATTTATCAAACTGCTCGAAGAAAACAGCCGTGTCAAGCGTCCGCGACTCTCCATTGGATATAGACAATCTTTGGTTGCTAGAATCGCGCGACTCGAGGGTGCAAAAACTCGATTGCAGAGACAGTTTATATCCAGTGGTGGTAATTACAGTGGCGACAATAACGCAGGAAGACTCGTTTGGCGAGAGATCGATACCGCGTTTGAAAATCGTATACTGACCGGTGCGGTGATTAACGCAGACTATATCGAACCGCGACAATTTTTGGAAGATGCTAGTAGTGTAGTACTCGAGCAAGTGCAAGACGTTATAAAAATACACAACTGTGTAAAAGTAAATACTGTGTTCAACGGTGAGTTTGTGACAGGTGATAAGCGCGCTAACAAAAGTATTAACACGAGAAATTATGAACTTTTTCGCACGTCCGATTTACGCGAGTGGTATGAGCGGCACGTCATCGAAACCACATTGACGTCTCTCGAAGAGTTTCAGGAACGTGATAGCGGATGGGCATTGTCACGAATCCTCGATCTTACGGTCAACGTCAACAAGTGCAATCCTATGCGCGCGGGATGCCATATTAAATTACCGCGAGAAATTATGACGAAGAGAGCGGTAATTAATGTGCTATCAATGGACAATGCGTGTTTCGCGTGGTCAGTGGTGGCCGCTCTGTACCCCGCTGAAAAATATACTGAGAGAACATCTTCATATCCGCACTATACGACGGTGTTAAATTTACAAAACATTGAGTTTCCGATAACGTTGAATCAAATAAAAAAGTTTGAACATGTAAACGATATCTCAATCAACGTCTACGGCATCGAGAGGAAGAAGGAATTATCAATTCTTCCGATACGACTCGCCGATCAGAAAAAAGAAAAACATGTGAATTTGCTGTACGTGGAGAAGGAGGACGACAACGTTGGACATTTCGTGTATATCAAAAATCTGTCTCGCCTCGTAAGTTCGCAACTGAGCAAACATGACCACAAGAAATATATCTGCGATCGGTATGTATATTTATTGCAAATTATATAATTGTAAATAAAATTGTAAATAAAATTGTAAATGAAATTGTAAATAAAATTGTAATTTTTTTTTTCACAGATGCTTGCACTTCTTTAATTTGAGCGAAAAGTTGGAGGCTCACATTATGGACTGTGGAGAAATGAATGACTGCGCTATCCGGTTACCAAGCGATAAAGATAAGTGGCTCGGCTTCGACAACTACAACAGAAAGGAGCGGCTTCCGTTTGTAGTGTACGCCGACTTGGAGTGTGTGCTGAGGAAGACATCGGAACACGTGTCATACTATCAACATCACGAGGTATTTAGCGTTGAATACTATGTGCAATGCTCGTACGATGAAACATTATCCGCATACAGATCTTATCGCGGTACCGATTGTGTCGCGTGGTTCGCCAACAAACTCGAGGAATTAGCGCATCGCATAAAGGGTATTTTGTCTAATAATGTCCCCATGATAAATTTAACATCAGACGAGTGTGAAAAATTTCATAGTGCCACGCAATGTCACATTTGTGAAAAACCGTTTGCGCCGGACGATAATCGAGTACGCGATCATTGTCATTTGACCGGGCGTCATTTTACAGGGGTCCCGCACACTCAAACTGTAATCTAAATTACAAAGACTCTTATGTCATTCCTGTAGTTTTCCACAATCTATCCGGTTATGATGCACATTTTATCATAAAAGAAATAGCTACCGCATACGAAGGACGTGTAGATGTGCTTCCAATAACAAAAGAAAAATACATTTCATTTACAAAGACTGTCAATAGTACCGACGACGACGACAAAGATCGGAAAGCTTGCATAAAATTACGATTCATCGATTCATACAAATTTCTCAGTGCTAGTCTTGACAAATTAGCATCTTTTCTCGATAAGAATAAGTTAAAAATTTTACGTTTTAATTTTTCCGCATTATCCGCTCACAATTTCGAATTATTGACGCGAAAAGGTGTCTTTCCGTACGAGTACATTGACTGCGTGGACAAGCTGCAGGACACGCGTTTACCGCCGCGCGAATCGTTTTACAGTTCTTTAACCGGTGACACTATATCCGAGAGCGATTACGCGCACGCTGAGAACGTCTGGAATCGATTCTCCCTTCGAACTCTTGGCGAATATAGCGATTTGTACTTAAAAACTGATGTCTTGTTATTAGCAGATATTTTTGAAAATTTCCGCGACACTTGCATCGCGAGTTACGGACTCGATCCTGCGTATTATTATACTCTTCCCGGGTATACATGGGACGCGATGCTAAAACATACAAATATTACGTTTGAATTGCTTACTGATATCGACATGGTTATGTTTATTGAACGGGGTATACGCGGTGGTCTAAGTCAATGCTCCAACAGATACGCGCATGCTAATAACAAGTACATGCAGTCATATGATTCATCGAAACCATCGTCGTACCTTATGTACTTCGATGTAAATAATTTGTATGGATGGGCAATGTGTCAACCATTGCCTTATGCCGATTTTCGATGGGTCGAAGACATTTCAAACTTTGACGTTAACGCGATCGCTCCGGATTCGCTCACAGGTTATATTCTCGAGGTTGATCTAGAGTACCCACAAAATAAACACAATACACACATTGACCTACCGTTCTGTCCGACGCGCGACAAGCCGCCCGGCAAGCGGGAAGATAAGCTCCTCGCGACGCTATATGACAAGAAGCGTTACGTCATACATTATCGCAACCTGCAGCAGTGTACACGTCACGGTCTTCGTATCGTAAAGATACATCGCGTATTACAATTTACTCAATCCGCATGGCTCCACGATTACATCGAACTCAATACAAAATTTAGAACACAAGCGAAAAATGATTTTGAAAAAAATTTGTACAAATTGATGAACAACGCGGTATTCGGCAAAACTATGGAAAACGTTCGAAATCATGTAGATGTAAAATTATTGACAAAGTGGGACGGACGATACGGTGCGGAAGCGATGATCGCGAAACCAAATTTCAATAGCAGGAGCGTCTTTTCGGAAAATTTAATCGCCGTTGAATTACGTAAACTAGAAGTAAAATTTAACAAACCAATCTATGTTGGTATGTGTATACTCGATATATCGAAAGTGTGTCTGTACGAATTTCACTATGAGTACATGTCACCGCTCTATCGTGAAAGATCTCGGATAATGTACACCGACACCGACAGTTTAATATATCACATCGAGTGCGACGATGTGTACGAGAACATGAAACGCGATATCGCTAGATTCGATACGAGCGATTATCCAATTGACAACGCGTACGGTATAGCGCATGCAAACAAAAAGGTGCCAGGCTTGATGAAAGACGAGAATAACGGCGCGATAATGTCCGAATTCGTCGGGCTTAGAGCAAAAATGTACGCGGTGAGGGTGGACGGCAAAAAAGACACTAAAAAAGCAAAAGGTGTCAAAAGTAATGTCGTAGCGCGTAGTATAACATTCGACGATTATACGCGATGCCTGAATGAAGAGATTGAAATGACACGTCAGCAGTCATGTATTAGATCGAAATTGCATGAAGTGTATACCATCCGCGAGACAAAAATTGCTCTAAGTCCGTACGACGATAAGCGGTATATTATACCTGATTCGACCGACACATTACCATGGGGACATTACCAGATACCCTTATAAAATATAATGTAGTATAATGTGTGTGTGTGTGTGTGTATGATATATTGTTATGTAACATATGTGTAATATATTGTAACGATTAAAGGAAAGGATGTATTAATAAAGATTTTGTATTTCATATATTTTGTATATTTTATATATTTTATACGTTGTACACATTATATTTTTCTTAAAATAAATAGTCTATATGAATTAAATCACATTGTCCTTATGCATCCAAGAATTGTGTGAATTGTCAAATCCCAGCCATGTCACGTAAACCTCGTCACCCCTCCTGCGTAGTACTTTCTCCACAAGATACACGTCCGGATAATTCGCGCGATGCAACTCATACTCGTAAAACGCTCCAGCGACAGATGTTTTGCGATAGTCCTCGAGTAGATAGCTTATGGGATTAGTACGCTGCACTTTAACAATCTTAAAAACCTCCGTCGTCCAATTTGGCGTGTAACCCTTCTCGAAAAGTTTCTTATACTTGCTAACGCGTACCGAGTCACGTACTTTGAATTTCGCCGGAGCGGCAATCTTTATGTTACTATATACCGTTTTTAAAAGTTTATCAGCGATCGCGGGGGTGACGTCGGCGGGTCGCATGCCGATTGTTCGGTGCTTGCGCGCGTTATAATCCGATACGAGTCGCAACGCGTCGATCCACTTGTAAGTTCCATTCAGCGTAAACATCTTCCACATGTCGTTCTTCAGCGTACGATTGAATCGCTCGACGACCGAAGCCTTCATTACCGAATATGTAGAATAATGATTGATGTTATGTTTCCGTATAAGCCGTTGCACGTCAGCGTTGTAAAATTCCTTCCCCATATCAGTTTGCATGTTTTTCGGACATCTCTTGCTATCTCGAATTATTTCGGCGATAGCGTCAGCCGTCTCGCTTCCATCTTTACTCTTGAGTGGTACGGCCCACGCGTACTTGCTCAACACATCGATGATGGTGAGTATGTAGTGATAACCTTTGTTGAAACGAGAGTACGGACGCATCTCGACGATGTCGGCTTGCCACAGATCATCATATCCTCGCACTATGACATGTCTTCGGGGAAAATTTTTTCTCGCCGGCGCGTGCAGTTCGTTCACCAACTGCCGTCTCTCCAAACTATGTTGTTTCATCGCTTCGTCGGTTTTTCCCGATCGTCGTTTACTGTTGCTTGTTTTATCGCTCATTTTCGTTACTGACCCGTTCCTGAGCCGTTCGTAGCCGTTCTTGAGCCGTTCGTAGCCGTTCTTGACCCGTTCTTGAGCCGTTCGTAACCGTTCTTGACCCGTTCTTGAGCCGTTCGTAGCCGTTCTTGACCCGTTCTTGACCCGTTCTTGAGCCGTTCGTAGTCGTTCTTGACCCGTTCTTGAGCCGTTTGTAGTCGTTCTTGACCCGTTCTTGAGCCGTTCGTAGTCGTTCTTGACCCGTTCTTGAGCCGTTCGTAGCCGTTCTTGACCCGTTCTTGAGCCGTTCATAGCCGTTCTTGCGTTGTTTACTTCCGTTCTTGACCCATTCGAAAATCGTTCTTGATTCGTTCGCAGCCTTGTTCACAGTCGTTTCTAACCCGTTCGTAGCCGTTCCTGACCCGTTCGCAACCGTTCCTGACCCGTTCGCAGCCGTTCCTGAGTTGATAGTAGCCTTGTATGTAGCCTTTAATGACTTGTTCGTAGCCTCGTTCGCAGCCCTGCTTGAGTTGTTCGTACCCTCGTTCGCAGCTGTTGCTAGGCCGTTCACTACCACTACCACTCATTGTAGTTAGATAGCAGTTCGATAATCCTTCGTAGCCGTTCGACAATTGTTCGTAGCCGTTCGATAACCCTTCGTAGATGTTTGATTACCGTTTGATAGCCGCTCCTAACCCGTTCACTGCTGCTCATTCAGGTCGTTTTTGAGTTAGCATTAGCTGTACGTTGAAGTTCGTTTATCGCAGTCTGTACTGCTCGCACGTCCTTCTCGAACGAAGTCAGCTTCTCATCTGATTCTTTCTGTTGATTCATCAATCTTTTAACGCAGGATTCCACATACAGTTTGTTGACAGCATCAGTGTCAGCTTCAGGTTGCGCTACACGACGAATCTTGCGCGATCTTGCATCATAGTCTGTAGCGACACGACACAGAGCGTTTCCGCGCACATAACTTCTCACCAATCTATCCCAATGATCGCTTGTGCCAGTTGCATCATTTCTCCGTTCGAATAATCCAAATTTGTTGATAGGCATTTTTCGATGCGAATGACGCCGATCGACTGATTAGTTTTGCCGAGACCCCGTTTAATTTATAATAATGCCTGCTTCGCGAAGTTCCTCGATGATCGACAGGATCTCATTGTCATGTTCGAGTGGCGTCCCATTGAAAAGTACTCTCTTATCGTATCTTGCTTGTCACACGCCACGTCATCAAAGATGAAAATCGAGTTTGGACATGCCTCGCTCGGTGGAATGACGTCACTGTTATTGGAGAATGTAAAGTAGCCGATTTCTTCGATCGACGTCAACAAATTCTCCAGATAGCGATATTTTGGCTGTTGCAGCGACTTTGAGTACACGTACACGTTTTCGAAGCCGTGCGGGCTTTCTATCAAACTAATCAAGACGTTAGTTTTACCGCAATTCGAGGGGCCGCATATGATCGCGCGTATAGTAGTCGGCAACATCGTACCATGTCTGCGCATCTCCGCGTTGTCCCCCACCGAGCGTAATCTGTCGTCGCAATTCGTCACGCGTATCGTCAAAGGTTGTCGCACGAATCTCATTTTCCCACTCCCCGATTGAATCGAACGCTTGCCTATTTATAGCTGCGCGGAACCACGAATCGTTCAGTAACGAAAAAATGTTTGTTCTGCTAACAAGTGCCTCCGATATTCACGGTTTAAGCGCCGAACAGCTGCAATTTGTGCCAAAAGCAGTTTTACTGCAATGTGAAAATCACATCCACTACGTGTGGGACAAGCTTCCGGAACACATAAAGGCGGATCCAGAGATTCAGGCCTGTCGCCGCTGTTTCGAACATTACAATCGACCGTGGCAGCGAACGCACATCGACGGTCCAGCGCCGATGATAAAGGATTGCAGCGAATGTCAGCGAAAAAAATAGGTAGAGGACTATTGAATCACGCAATAAACGCACTTCCAATCGAATTCCATATCCCCGGCTATCAGTTTTGTGGTCCGGGCACGCGGCTACAAAAGCGATTAGCCAGAGGCGATCAAGGTATCAACCCATTGGACACGGCGTGCCGTGAACACGATATTGCGTACTCTCGGAGCAACGATCTCACCGAGAGACACGTGGCGGATAAAGTACTCGCCGACAAAGCGCGAACTCGTATCATTGCGAGAGATTCGACTCTCGGTGAAAGAGCCGCCGCCACAGCTGTCTGGGCAGCGATGAAAACCAAGACGAAGCTCGGTATGGGCCTGAAGACGACGACGAAGACAAAGAAAAAGACGACGAAGAAACGGATATTTCCGGTAGCGAAACGTGGGGGTGTATTACCGATTCTACCAATGTTGGGCGCGCTTGGATCCATGATTGGTGGAGCGGCTGGTGTAGCAAAGATGGTGAACGATGGAAAAGCTGCACAACGTCAGTTGCAAGAGATGCTACGTCACAATCGCGCCATGGAAGGTCACGGATTGTATCTCGCTCCATACAAACGTGGACGAGGAGTTTCAACGAGAAAAAAGGGGGAAAAAAAAACGTCAAAGAGACGCTAAAAATGCCAAAGGGCGAAACTACTAATATACAATTGCTGCAACTGGCAAAACGTATGCGCATTCCATACTTTAGAGGTGTTTTCATGCGTGATTCGCTACCGATCGGTGATATATATCAAAACGAGAGCAGCATCATAAATTTGGATAACGCTAAAGGATCGGGTACTCATTGGGTGGCGTACGCAAAGAGGGGGAATCGCGCTATATATTTCGACAGTTTTGGCAATCTTCGACCACCGAATGAATTGGTGCAATATTTCGGGCGGAACGTGACAAAGATACAGTACAATCACACACCTGTTCAAACTTATGATCAGAGCATCTGTGGACAATTGTGTTTGCAGTTTCTCCGAACGGTCGATACACGTGAATTTAAAGACGGACATTGCATTATTTAACTCAGTATTCGTTAAACAGTTTTGCCGATATGTCTATGACATTCACGCTGACTGGAAAGAGTAGCGTCCTCGCGGCAAACTACTTTCCCGCCATAGATTTGAGCGATGATGAATACAAACTCGGTCTAGCGGATTTTGAGACTTATCACACAATATCGAACGTGAATTCCTCGAATAATAAATTTTACTTTGGCAAAGATGACGCGGAAATTACGATTCCCGAGGGATCGTACAAGCTGCAAGCGATACATGAGTTTTTAAAACATGCAATTTCACGAAAACGTCCACGACACGCAGTTCGTGATGACGATAAAAAACACATTGACAATGGTGATTTTGAAGATGAAGAATACCCGATAGTGCTCCGCGCTAATTACAAAACGATGAGGAGCGAGATCAAATGTGCCTACAGAATGAATTTTAACAAGCCTAACAACATTGGATCGCTGTTGGGATTCTCGAACCGTATACTGCAGCCGCGAAAATGGTACGAGTCGGACATGCCGATTAACATTATCAACGTGAACATTATCCGCGTAGAGTGTAACGTGACTGCGGGCGCATACAGCAACGGCAAACTCGTTCATACGATACATGAATTTTCACCGAGGGTACCACGAGAATATAAGATATCGGAAACACC
Organism: Prenolepis imparis; assembly: GCF_030444845.1. Lineage (NCBI taxonomy): Eukaryota > Metazoa > Arthropoda > Insecta > Hymenoptera > Formicidae > Prenolepis > Prenolepis imparis. The sequence continues at coordinate 117,755 of NW_028141243.1, forward strand.
GGCGCACATCATTTACTTGCCGATCATCGCGCGGAGCATTACGGATTTAACGTTACGCGTTGTCGACCAGGACAGACGATTGCTCGATTTTCGAGGAGAAGAGATCACCATTAGATTGCACGTACGACGACGACAGCGATAACGTACGTGTGCGGCGTAGGAGATGCTTGTGTTGAACGGATCGAAAGACACGAGAGATAATACAATCTTTACGGAGCCAGCGACAACAACAACAACAACAACGTCGACATTCGCTAATATCCAATCATCCGGTTGCGCCAAGAAAAAGAAACTGAACGCATCAAACGTTGCGTTTTTACAATCTTTGGGATTCGCGGTGCGAAATATCTGAACAATGACCGACATCCTCAACATCGGGAAAGAGCCAATCTTCGACGATCGCATCATCAAAATTGAGACTCACACGTACAACCCGTTCGCCAACACCACATTCGGACACAGTGATGAGATAAGAATACCCATACGACAACAGGATCTGTATACGTTGCCGTTTGACAGTTTTCTATACATCGAAGGAGAATTAAGGATAAATAGACCAGCCGAAGGATATGATGTGATACTGGGAAATAATTGCGTCGCATTCATGTCGCATTTGATGAGATTCGATATGAACTCGATGGCGTGGAGATTGATCGCAACAGAAACGTGGGAATAACAAGTTTGCTCAAAAACTATGTAACGATATCATCCGATAGAAGCGTGATTATGAGAAACGCCAGCTGGAGTGATCCGACTACTGTGAATGGAAACTTCAATTTTTGCGTGCCGCTCTACATGTTATTGGGATTTTGCGAGGATTACAGACGAGTGGTGATTAACGCTCGTCACGAGTTGATCTTAATACGATCGCGCAACGACAACAATTGTCTGGTTGGAGATTCGACGCTGGAGCCTGTGATCAACATATTCAAGATACAATGGCGAATGCCACATGTGTTATTGAGCGAGATTAAGAAGCTGTCTATGCTGCGCGCTCTGGAAAGCGGACGCTACCTCAGCATGGGTTTTCGCTCGTGGGATCTGTATGAGTTTCCGCTATTGCAGCGTACAACCAAGCATTCGTGGGTCATTAAAACCGCGACTCAGCTGGAGAAACCACGATACGTTATCTTTGCTCTGCAGGCAGGCCGGAAGAATGTCATGTCTGAGGATATGAGTCGATTCGACGATTGTAAATTGACCAACGTAAAACTCTATCTGAACTCGGAATGTTATCCGTACGACGACATGAATCTGGACTTCGATAAAAACAGATGGCCGATTCTGTACGACACGTATGCGCGTTTCTACAAATACTATTACGGATACGAGTATCTCGAGCCGAGTCTCACCGTCTCAATGTTTCTACGTAACGGCCCATTCGTAATCATCGATTGTTCTCGACAAAACGAATCGATCAAGAGCGCAACTGTGGATGTGAGATTGGAATTTGAGTGTAAGGAAAACGTGCCGATGAATACCTCTGCATACTGTCTCATCATACATGATCGCGTGATCCAGTACAACCCGTTGACCAACGTTGTGCGCAAAATCACCTAAATGCACCAACAATTTAGAGAAGGGGAAGCATAGCAGAATATAAATCAAAGTGTTATGAAATGGTTGTCATTCTTCTTTTTAAACTGATACATCGAAGAGAGAGATTTCGTCATGTCCGTACCAACGTTTGTGGATCTACAGGGGTTTATCCTCAATAAACAATTCATTGTAAAGGAGGCAATCCTGGGAAAAGGATTTATTTTATCACATTATTTTTTCGCATGTCCTGTACCATGGGATGTGCTCATAAAATCGGAGAGACACCAAGCCTCATGGTTGACTCGAAATCATCATGGATTACGATGGAATGATGGAAACGTTCCATATAGCATGGCTCAGCGTTTGATTACAACAGCTATCGTTGGTGGACCACATGAAGAAGAAGAAGAATCCATTCTCGTATATGTAAAAGGACTTGAAAAGCGAGAATGGTTAGCCGATATATTGGATGATGCGGGAAACGGTTTCATTATTGAGACCTTGGATGCTGATTACGACGATATCGAGTCTCTAAATAATCTAGATGTTAAAAACACTATGCGATGTGGAAAACATGTTAAGAATTGCGCATTACAAAATGTATTCAAAATATTTAACTGGTGGTCGCAACGCCAGAAAGAATTGCAAGATTTGGAAAAATAAAATATTTAAACATTAATGTGTTTTATTTCTTATTCCCCTTCCCCAATCCTTTCCTCACGAATCGTTTCTAAGAATTCTTTTTATCCGAGCGCCGTTTCCCCTTCTCCTAAATTTCATAGCGCCTAAATTTCATAGCGCCAATAGTATTTTAGAATCTCCCACCACATTTACCCCACTCCTTTTAAAAATAAGCGTCATGTACAACACTCGATTAATTTCTTTATACGATCAATCGCGTTAACCGTTCGTACTGGTGGTTTCACTTTTAAAATCTGGAAATATGTACTACGCTGAAGGAAGCAGCGGCTCCGGCAGACATGTGAATAATTACATACCGAATTGTAATGAAACTCCATCGTTTGAGAACAAATGCGACAAGTAAGTTTAACTTTTTCTATTTTTCTATTATGTCTTTATATTTTTTACAAATTGTTTTATTTTTAAACTAATTTCATTTTTACAGCTTTTCATTAAAGCCTCATGCAGTTCGTATACTATGCAAACGATATGCATTGACAACTACGGGATTTAAATTCCTCGAAATTGGTATCAAAGTGGATCCACCGAGTTACGTGGAAATCGCCATAGGAGATCATCGAGGAAAGGAACTGATACTATCTCTCGAAGCGTGGAAGGGACTCTACGAGCAACGTTACAATATTCAGAATCTGCTTCGAAACGACTCTAAAGATGCCTACAGTTTTATAAGCCTTGGACCACTAACAGTGCGAGTTCGTACGATTAACGACGTCAAGTTAATAAGTCTTGAATCTTCAAATATATGCATGATGATGATCGAATCGACGTTACACCGCATGTTTGATCTCGATCCATGCATCGATGTTACTTTTGACCGATTAGTTAAAATTACCAATACAGTCGATATCAAGTTTACGCAATTTTCAAATATCGCGTCCACTGTAAAGAATAATAAAGAAGTATTAAATGTAATACACGCTAGCGACGCCTTCAACAAGCATCAGCTCATCGATTGTGAGCTGGCAGCTTTAGTTTTTAGTTCATAATATGTAGGAAAAAAATATGTATGAAAAAAATATGTAAAAGAATAAAAGAGTTTTTAAGTTTAAATTATGATGTAATTTCTTTGCACGCATTTCCAATCTCCATCTTTCTCCCACCCGTAAGCAGTCCCAGCTCTTATACGTATAGCTCCCCAATAGTTGGTCCTTGCGGGGGATGACGTCATGCGGGGAAGGGGGAACGTGACGCTAGGGATCGCGAGGCTAGGGACCGAGAGGCTAGGGATCGCGAGGCTAGGGACCGAGAGGCTAAGGATCGCGAGGCTAGGGACCGAGAGGCTAGGGACCGAGAGGCTAGGGACCGAGAGGCTAGGGACCGAGAGGCTAGGGATCGCGAGGCTAGGGACTGCTAGAGAGATAGCGCTTAGGAGAGAAAGAGAGAGCGCGAGGTGAACGCGAGAGAAAGAGAGCGAGAGGCGCACGCGAGAGATGACGCAGTGAGGGAAAAGAACAGGAATTTTTAAAATGAATATATTAATTTAATATCAATTATTTTTAATTATGAATAAATGTGTATTATACATTTGTGTGTGTATGTGTTTGTGTGTGTGTGTGTGTGTTTAAAAGAATATAAATGGATATAAATGGATATAAATGTATATAAATGTATATAAATGTGAATATATAAATGTGAATATAAAATGGATATAAAATGGATATAAAATATAAATGAATATAAAGATATGAATATAATGATAAGAATATAAAGATAAGAATATAAATGAATATTATAATATATATATATAAAAATTGTCGGTGGTGGAGGTGGCTACGGTGGAACCGACGATGGTGGAGCGGCGGCGGATTGATGCGAGGCGGTGAGGCGGCCGGGCGGCTGTGTCGACGATGGTGGGGGTGGCAAGGCGGCAAGCGGTGGTGCGACCGGGTAGGGCTTCTTCTACAACAAATTATATATTAAATATATTATTATTTACATATTAATATTTTAATTTATTACAAGAAAGACACATACCAATTCCAATCTTCATCCTCTGGATATGGCTCCTCCCCAAACATTGGTCTCATGTTGAAGCGATCCTCATAATCGAAATGATCATTGTTTTGTTCGGGGAGGTCACCCCACAACCAATCATGAAGTTCGCGATCCACCCGCCGCCAATACCTCACATCTCTCCTTCTTTCTATATTCACAAAACCATCAATTTGAACGTCAGACATCATAAAGCTCTGGAAAAAATATTAATATCATTAATAATTAATAAAAACAACATAAGAAAATTAAATTAAAAACAAAAATTAAATAAATTAAAATAAAAAAAATTAATATATATGTATATAATAATAAGCCTTACCGGGATTGCGAAGAGGCAGAATATGGCCCTTACGACACATTCGATGAACCGTCTTCCTTCAAACTCATCTCGAAATATATATGATGTCCCCAGGAAGGGGACATTCCGGAATAGTCCCGTAATTAGCGATTCAAAAAAGCGCCGCCCAAAGATCTCTCCAATAAATTCCATTTTTTTTAAAAAACTGTTTAACACTTTATTCTAGCACTTACACTAGCACTTCGCTCGGCGACTGTTCGAAACTTTTTGATGTGGAGACAGACTCTCTCCATAAGCTTCAGCTCCATCTCAAACTTTCCACAAAGGAATACCATAGTGATAAATATCTGTTTATAAATTCGAGCTGCCTGCGCTCACTGTCATACTGTTTTGTTTATACCCTCGAAAAGGACCACGAGAGCGCTTAGAAGAGAGAGAGCGTGGAGCGTTTACTAGAGATAGCGCGCGAGAGAGATGTAGCGGCGAAGAGCGTGAGAGATGACGCGCGAGAGAAGAAAGAGGTGGCTCGGCGAGGTACATGAAAGAGAAAGATAGCGCGAGAGAGATGTAGCGGCGAAGAGCGCGAGAGATGACGCGCGAGAGAAGAAAGAGATGGCTCGGCGAGGTACATGAAAGAGAAAGATAGCGTGAGGTTAGGGACCGCGAGAGAGCAAACGCTTTAGGAGAGCGTGAGGCGTACGCGAAGCAGAGAGAATTTAATTCTACTAATATTTTAATAGTAAATTTTAATAATTTAAATAATGTCGCGATGAGGGAGAAGGACGTCTTATTCTAGAATAAATATATTTTTCTTTTAATATTAATAATTTTTAATTATATATGCGTGTAATACATGTGTATCTGAATATAAGAAAAAATTGAATATATAAAAATAATATATCAAATAATTGATATTAAATATAAAAGGAATAATATAAGAATATAAAAATTTAAAGAGTATAGAATTTAAAATATAAGAATATAAAATTTAAAAAAGAGTATAGAATTTAAAATATTAAAAAATATATAAAAAGGTAATAGATAATAAAATGAATTAATATTATGAAATAGACCCCTCCGGCAGTGGATGTGATAACGGCGGTGGAGTGGCCGGGCGGTGGGGCGGCAAGCGGAGGTGCGGCGGTAGCTGCGAGGCGGTGAGACGGTCGGGCGGCAGGCGATGGTGGGGGCTGCGCCGTGGATGCTCCTTCTATGACAGACAAAAATTTTTTATATTTTTAATTAATAATTATATATTTTTATTTATATTTTTAATTTATTTAAAATGAGTACTATATACACAATATAATCTCGGTCCTCACATCCAACTCATCGATTTCTAAGTCCGAGTTCAGAATATTATGTTCTGGCGACTCCTCCGATTCAGATGATGATGGTGTATTACATTCTATTGATCTCGTAGATTTATATCTATAACACCCTTCACCATAACTTTTACAAATTGAATTCAATAAATCAAGACGGGCGTGCAATCGATTCTCAAAACATGTCGCTCGACTATGTCCAGGCCAATCTGAACGCAATTATTTCCACCACACATGTATGTCTCTCTTAGTTGTAATTTATAACCTCGTAGAAAATTTCGCACATTATCCGTACATTTTTGTGTATCTAGTTCTCGATCTCTTAAAAATTGCACCACCGAAGACATTGGAATGTTCTTCGATTCTTCACAAGGGATAAAAACTGGCTCCGCATTCACATCGTCATTGTCTCTGAGATGTGGATACCATTGCCCAAGGTTGTTTATTGGTAGCATTGCATCGCAGCCCCACATGTTCATTGTCTATTAGAATTTTCACTTTAAGTGTCCCAGCATAATCTCTCAAAGTTTATTGTGTGCAAATAGGGCACATATCGCATGGAATTATTATATACAATGGATTTTTACAATTGCAGCACCATCAACTCTCCACTGCGTCGTGTAATTGAATCACGTGCTTCCGAACAGCATACATGTGCCCGACATCTTGAATAGAGATCATACACGAAATACATAAAGCAAGAGCACCACCCGTAGAATAATAAAAGTATATGGCGCAAACTTTTATACGTCCGTTTAGCGCAAAGATTTGTGAATTGTCCACTACCTTGTCGTGAATATCCGTAAGGTCCTCACTGCGATCACTAATATAATTACTGTCATCCGACAGCGCGTGATCTTCGTCAGACGACTCGTCTAATATCGCTTCGAAATTATTATTTTCCATTTTTTACACATTACTGCACAATTTTTCCACACTTTTTAAAATCATGTTCTATAGAGCACTTGCACCCGCTATACTTTTTTTTCGACCGACGTATCTTTGCGCTTGCAAATTACGTACTATGGTTTGAAGTGGCAGCAGTCCTTATTTCGTCTAATCATTTCTTCCCCTCTTCATGATTAACAGATTGTTTAATTACATATCAGAAAGGTGATCTCCCTTCATCGCGTTATCGCTTTTGACACAGAGCGGCCGGACATCGGCGCTCATTTTTGTTTATAAAAATTCAAGCGGCCGGACATCGGCGCTCCCTAAACAATGAGAAAGAATTCCGCTTAGGGGGAGGGGAAAGGTTCCGCAAAGGCTGCCGAATATTGACGCGTAATGCAACACGGTCTTTTACCGCGAAAAAAAACACGTCCCGACGTGTTCATTGCGATAAGCGCGACCTCCCAAGATCCCTCAGATGGAGGAGGGGAGGGGGAGGTACCGCGAGGGCGGCCGAATGTCGGCAAAATTATTCTTCGCAAAAGAATTCTTCCTAAACAATGAGGAAGAAACGTCACATATGGGCAGGGGAGGGGGAGGGCGGAAGTACCGCCAAAGCGCGTTGCCTTATGGGGGAGGGATGGTGGATCGGGGGGTATCGCGAGGATGGCCGAATGTCGGCGCTCACTTTGCGGTGCTTTGTTTATAATAAAACATGTTAGATAATTCAAAGTAATACAATACGCTGTTTTGTTTATGAAAAACAATACGCGATAAGCATCTCCCGCACAGCTATAAGCGCCCCCGCTCCGCGTGACGTCATCCCCCTCGCCTACAAGATCCCCCCCGCCCCGCGTGACGGCATACCCCCTCGCCCCGGAGAACCCCCTCGCCCCGCGCCCCCCTCGGAGCCCCATGGGTTAGAACCGGCATAGTATCCCTACTAGTATCTATCCCCGAAAAATTTGCCAAATTTTAGTACCAATTTTGATAAAATCGGTCAATAAATGTGTGAGTGCGTGGGTGGGTGCGTAAATGGGTGGGTGGGAGTGTAAAACTTTTAAAAAACCAAATAGTATCCATCCCCGAAAAATTTGCACAATTTTTATACCAATTTTGAGAAAATCGGTTAATAAATATGTGAGTGCGTAGGTGGATGCGTGGGTGGGTAGGTGGGGATGTAAAACTTAAATAAACCACATATTAGCCATCCCCGAAAAATTTGCGAAATTTTGGTACCAATTTCGTGAAAATCGGTCAATAAATGTGTTAATGCGTGGGTGGGTGCGTGGGTGGAGATGTAAAACTTAAAAAAACCACCATTGTCGCCATCCCCGAAAAATTTGCGAAATTTTGGTACCAATTTCGTGAAAATCGGTCCATAAATGTGTTAATGCGTGGGTGGGTGCGTGGGTGGAGATGTAAAACTTAAAAAAACCACCATCGTCGCTATCCCCGAAAAATTTGCGAAATTTTGGTACCAAATTCGTGAAAATCAGTCCATAAATGCGCATGCGCGTGGGTGGATGCGTGGGTGTATAAAAATTAAAAAAAAACCCACACAGCAGCCACCGCCGAAAAATTTGCAACACTTTGGTACCAATTTCGAGAAGATCGGTCCACAAATGTGGAAGTAGTTCGCGGTCAGACAGACAGACAGACGGACGGCACTTATATATATAGATAACCATCCTACATCTTTTGGGGGCTCGTCCTGGGATAGAGCGTGCGGTTCGAGAAAGTTCGATCGTTCCGGAAGTGTGCGACACGTGGCCGAAATAATTTGTGAAGAAGATGCCGTGTGAGTTGAGTGCTCTGATGGTTGCGGAGTTGAAAGAGAAGCTGAAGGCCCACGGACTATCCATATCGGGATCGAAAGCGGAGCTTATTTTACGATTGCGTGAGGCTGACCCGTCGAATTCTTGGATGGAGAACGGCGAGTCTAGCGGCGTCGAGGATGTCGAGGACGGACGGAGCGGAGCGCAGGAGGATGCGCTGCGAGAGGACGTATTGCGAGAGAATGTATTGCGAGATGATGTGTCGCGAGAGAATGTGTCGCGAGAAAATGTGTCGCGGCGAGAGATCGAGCTGTATAGGCGAGAGAAGGAGCTTGCCGAGCGTGAGCTTGATCTCGCGCGGCGTGAGATTTCGCTGTTGCGTGGACAGCTGACGAGGAGAGAGAGTCCTGCTGGTGATGCGACAGGGGCGGCGATGTTCGACGACGAAGAGGTGTCTCGCGCGCGCCCACGAGCGAGCTTGAAGACGGTGGCCGATCTATTGAGTGATTTTGACGGTGCATCCAATATTTTCGACACAAGGGAGAAACAGCTCAAATTTTTAAAAGTGATGTATCGACTGGACGACGATTGCGCGAAACTTTTAATCGGGATGCGATTAAAGAAAAGAGTATCCGAGTGGTTCCATTCAAGGCCGGAATATATCGAGATGTCCTTCGAGAGGCTTCTCGAAAAACTGGGAGCGATGTTTCGACATCGTGAGAGCAGACTGCATTTGCGGAGACAGTTCGAGACGTGTGTGGAGGAAGGAAGAGACATTCCAGGAGTACCTTCATGACAAGACCATCATGGGCAACCGAGTGCCGATCGAGAAGGACGAACTACTGGAGTACACCATCGAGGGTATACCGGATGTCGCAATGCGCGACCAGGCGCGCATACAAGGATTTTCGACCGTAGATGGTTTGCTGAAAGCGTTCGAGAAAGTAACGTTGCGTGATCGTCGTGTGGCGAGTTCGAATCGACATAGTGGCGACAAGGGCGTGACCGATAAAAAGAAAAAAAATCCGACGGACGCGAAGCGCTGTTTTAATTGCGGTGAACGCGAACACGTCAGCGCGAATTGTCCGACGAAGGCTTTAGGAGCTAAGTGCTTTGAATGCGGTGCGCGTGGTCAAATTTTTTAATTTAATTTTTATTTTTTATTAATTATTTAAATTTTTTGTTTTATTTTTTTAAATAATTATTTTTGTCTTATTTTTTTAATAATTATTTTTGTTTTATTTTTTTAATAATTATTTATTATTTAAATGTTGCACTTTTGTTGGCAGTAGGCGGGAGTATTTGTTTTTTAAAAAACACAAAATTATTTCTTTTTTTTAAAAAGATTTTTTTTATTTTTCATTTTTTAAATTACTAATTATTGTTTTATTTTTAATTATTTATTATTTTTTAAAATAATCTTTTATTATTTTTTTGTATTTTTATAATTATTATACATGCACACAATTATATACAGATTATATATACATATATTATACATATATGTACCCAGATAGCAAAATGTTAGCAGCATGTCGGCAGTATGACAGCAGATCTAATCATGACTTTACAGCAGATTCCTATCCACTGTGTCCGCAATTGATGATATTCTGCTAGCATAGTTAGTAAGCAAAATCTGACAGCAGATTGGCGGCAGAAACCGAGCAGATCTGCACATATAGTTTGATGGCAGATTGGCAGCAGAAACCGAACAGATCTGTCAAACTCAATCTAATAGCAGATTGGCGGCAGAAATCGAGCAGGATCTGCACAATTCCTTGCCATTTGAATATATACGAGGGTTGTCTGAAAAGTTTCCGACCTCAACATGAAGATGGCAGCACTCGTAAACAAAAGTTGGGGAATGTGTTTGCGCATGCTTTGAAAGGTACTCGCCAAAATTTCAGCCATTTTGGACGCGCAGTTGTTGTTTGACAATCATTTGAGTGAGTCGATGTGAGTGTTTTTGTGAAAATGGAAAAAATCGAGTATCGAGCTGTCATTAAATATTTGTTTTTGAAAGGCAATACGCCTACGCAAATCAAAGACGAGTTGGACGCTGTGTACGGGGACTCTGCACCATCATTTACCACCGTGAAATTTTGGGCTGCTGAATTTAAACGTGGCCGTACCAGCTTGGGTGACGATGAACGTTCGGGACGTCCAAAAACTGCAACCACTGACGATAATATCGCTCAAGTTCACCAAATGGTGCTAGAAAACCGTCGAATTAAAGTTAGAGAGATAGCAGAGGCTATGAACATGTCCAAAGAACGTGTTTGTCACATATTGAATCAAGATTTAGGCATGAGAAAGCTGTCCGCGCGTGGGTGCCGCGTTTGCTCACTTTGGACCAAAAACGTGTTCGAATGAACATTTCCAACGCTCTGTTGGCGCAGTTTAGACGCAATAAATCAGAGTTTTGGCGCCGATTAATTACTGTAGATGAAACTTGGATACACCATTATACTCCAGAAACAAAAAAACAGTGGACTGCGAAGGGGGAATCGGCTCCAAAAAAAGCAAAGGTTGTTCCTTCGGCTGGGAAAGTGATGGCAACTGTTTTCTGGGATAGTCATGGAGTTATCTTAATCGATTATCTTCAAAAAGGAAAAACCATTACAGGAGCACACGCATCAGTACTTGACAAGCTGAAGGCAGAAATTGCGGAAAACCGGCCACATTTGCAGAAAAAAAAAATTTTGTTTCACCAAGACAATGCGCCGTCTCACACCTCAGCGGTTGCCATGGCGAAAATCCACGAATTACGGTTTGAACTGCTTGACCACCCTCCTTACTCACCAGATCTAGTCCCAAGCGACTTTTTTTGTTCCCTAAGCTAAAAGTTGCGCTCGGAGGACAGAGATTTTCGTCGAATGAGGAGGCCATCACCTTCGTAAACAACTATTTTGCAGAGAAAGACGCCGAGTACTATTTGGACGGGTTGAAGAGATGGGAGCATCGCTGGGAGAAGTGTATAGACTTACAAGGAGACTATGTAGAAAAATAAAAATTAATTTGAAGAAAAAATGTCTTGTATCTTTGTTAGGTCGGAAACTTTTCAGACAACCCTCGTAAGTATAATAAAATTCAATATTTTTCGATGAATATAACAGATGCATAAGACGTGTTATCCGCTACTTATAATTTTTTTTTTCATAAATATGATATTTAATGTATAACATATTATATTGTATGTAGTTATATCTCACATAGCAATTTTAAATGTTCAATTTAATCTATTAATTAAATTAATAAAATAAATTGTAAAAATAATTAAATTTATATAATTTATAAAATTTAAGATATAATTTATATGAGAATTAAATTCTGCTTTATGCTTTAAATAGAAAGTAAATGGATAATTTTTCATGTATATCCTATTGATTCTAATAAGTTTAATATTCTCATGTTAGACTTGTCAGATATCAAAAATTAAACTGATAGAAAAATATACTTTTGATCTTTTATTAATAGCCACGACTTGCAGACTTTATATCTATTTTTAACAGAAATTTGATTGCGAGAAAATACATCACATAGCGGTAGGTGAAGGAACTATTAAATAACTGCAAAATGCAGATCCTGTTGTCAATTTGCCATCAGATTGTGCGCGCGCAAATCTTGCTCGATTTCTGCCGTCAATCTGACACCAAACTGCGTTGCGCAAATCCTGCTCGGTTTCTACTACCAATCTGCTATGATAATTCTATACAAATCCTGCTTGATTTCTGCTACTGACTTGCTGTCAAATTATGTCAGCAGATTTTATAATATTTCTGCCAACGTTCTGCTATCATTATCTGATATAACAAGTTTTGTATAAAATCTGCAGTTTTTTTGCTGGCAAAAATATATAGCACACAGTTTTAATACATGCTCTTGACAGATTTGGCTATCTGAGTATATATATATATATATATATATATATATACTGGGTGTCTGACGTAAGGTGTCACACCGAAAATATACAAGTAGATCTCGTTAAACTGAGTCGAAAAGTCCTATACCATTTTGCAAACAACCACGTAAAATTTCGAGATATTAATTAAAAAAGATCGACCAACGAGCGCGCGAATTACGTCGGGACGGCCCGCTAAGCGGTGTACCGTGCCGTATCGCTATAGGCAACGTTTCGTTAGGCGCGAATATAACGCGAGTGTGAACGTGAGGTGGGTCAACACACACAAAAAAAGAAGCAATCTTTTTTTAACACACACTCAATGACAAATTTATTATAATAAGAAAAAAAACACAAGAAAAAAGGCAATACAACTTTGTCCGTTTCCGAACTTTGCGGCAACGCGAGTATCGAAGCGAGCGACTTCGAGAGAAAGCGTTCGATTGTTCGAGTGGCGCGTTCTGCGAGCGACAGAATTATAGCGGCTAATTATACGGAAGGCGAATCGATGCTTAACGTGAGAAGGCAAGAGACGATCTGTCCTAAAAGTTTTACGGGTGGTTTGTTTAAACGGTTTTTTCCTATTCTTTTGCGTGTGCGCATAGCGTCCTTCGTCGCGAATTCGTGCCGATATTCTTAACGTCAGCTGCTCGCGAAAACACAGAAAAAATGCCGTCGGCAGTCGTTGGCCCGGGATCTCGAGTCCGCGCGCGTGGTGTTTACAAATTATCAGCTGTTTGGTTCGTGTTGTCACCTTTAATTTCGAGTGTCAGAATTTATTGTCGCGTCTTTATTACTCATGACAAACGATGTCATTGGGAGCAACAATATTGTTGAACCAAACTCTGTCACGCGCTCGAACAGCAACGCGCGCCTAGCATGCGGCGGGCCGCCCCGACGTAATTCGCGCGCTCGTTGGTCGATCTTTTTTAATTAATATCTCGAAATTTTACGTGGTTGTTTGCAAAATGGTATAGGACTTTTCGACTCAGTTTAACGAGATCTACTTGTATATTTTCGGTGTGACACCTTACGTCAGACACCCTGTATATTCATATATACATATATTAATTATATATTATATATATTTATATATAATTATATGTATTAATAATCTTTTTCTATGTAGTTATAATTATGGCTACGCAGAACTATGCTATACTATTCTACGTAGCCAGCATAATTATGGTTACACAGAATTACATATTTGTGTCACCACACACACAGTGTGTGTCACATGTATTGTTATGTTAATTTATAGATTAAACGAACTTACCAAGTGAAGTTCGATCTTAATTATGTCGGGGGTCTCGTCCGGATGAAATTCAATGTAGTCGTGCCTTTGCGCACGCATTTGCAACAAAGTTCAGACTCCAAATAAAAATCCTCCCGTCTTAGAAGGCACGGGTCGTGGCGTAGCGACGCCTGTCAATATTTAAATCCAAAGGGAAAATCGCGAATATCATTGAGGGGGGGGGGCTGTTACTGACAGAGGGTGGGAGGTTCATCCGGATGAGACCCCCGACATAATTAAGATCGAACTTCACTTGGTAAGTTCGTTTAATCTATAAATTATGTCAGGGGTCTCGTCCGGATGAAATTCAATGTAGATGTTTAGAGAGCGATTTTCCGATTCGTAGCCCGCCGAAGAATCTGAAAATACTGGTGTTTTTTTTAAAACTTAAGTAAAATAATTATTAATATTTAAGGGAAAAGTAATTTTTATTGAAGATAACACAGAATGAACAAGAAATTAAACATTTCGAGTAAAAAGTTAAGTAGACAGAATGACATTCGCAAACGCGTCAGGGTTAACAATCGGGCGATTATAAAATTTAGCGAAAACTTGTGAGTCGGCGGACCATCCCGCCGCTCTCTTAATCAGATCTAAAGAGATGCCCTTTTTGGCCGTTGACGCGTGACGTGTGCTGTGGGCCGCAAAAGAGCTATCTACACCGCAATCAAACAGGGTTTCACGAATCCATCTACTTATGGTTTGTACACTTTATGAGGTTTTTTGAAAGAGATAAAGAGAGTATCACACTCTCTTGAGCGCAATTCAGCTGTACGAAGTAAGTAATGCTCCAGGAGGCGAATGATACAGAGATTGTTACGTTCATTAAAGCGCGGAAACGATAAGAGTGGTTGGAAGCGATCAGGAGCAGAAGTTTTAATGCGATCAGGAACTCTGATAATCATTCTGCCTCCAATGGTCGATATTTGAGAAATCCGTAAAGCTGCGAGTGTCTGGCAACGCTGTCCCGAGGCAAGGCCGAGGAGAAGGACCAGTTTCTTAGTAATCTTTTCAAGAGGCAGGTCTTCATGAGGAAAGTAAGATCCGAGGTGAACGAAATGACAGGTGCAGGGTCCCAGATGTGATCATATCGAGGCGCTGGAGGCTTCAAAACACTCGCTCCCTTGCAAAAACGCTTACTTAACGGGTCATCATCTATAGCATTTGAGGAAATCAGAGAAACGGCGGACCTCGAGGTATTGAGGGTAGAGAAGGAACTCGCCACTCTTAATTCCTCTGCCAGAAATTCAAGCACCTCTCTGATCTTCGGAGAGAATGGAGAGACTCGATGCGTTTGACAAAACATCCACCAGTTGCGAAAAGGTCGTGTGTATTGCTTCACTGTTGAGGAAGCGAGTGATGATAGCAGCGCTTCTAGTGACGACTCTGGCATCTGAGGGTTTCTGAATGCTTCCCTGATAACTTCGCGGCCGCCAGGGAAAGCGTCTTGTAGGCTGGGTGTCGAGTCCAGTAGGAAAACTAGGTCGGTTCTAACCCAGGTCCTCCGAGGGGGGTGCGGGGCGCGGGGGGTTCTCGGAGGTGCGGGGGCTGACGTCATGCGGGGACGGGGGTATCTCGAAGGCGCGGGGCTGACGTCACGCGGGTGGAGGGGATGTTTCGACAAAGAAGGGGGAGTTTTCTGAATGCAATATTTGTAGATGGTATCTTTACGACTTTTTTATGAGGGATCTTAGACATTTTCCCAAAAAGGTATAGAACAAGCGCCGAAGATTGACAATTTTCTACCCTCGTTAGTATAATTTTATTACGGAAGCGCCGATGTCCGGCTGCTCGAACTTGTCAACGGAGCATTCTAGAATCCATAAAACTATGTTTTCTTCATTTTATGTCCATAAAATCATTAGGATATTATGGAAAGAAATGAAGATTTTAGGGCCGACGCTGCGACGAACATGTCAAAACATTATTTATAGGTGCAAATGTAAAAGCGTTGACGTTCGGCAGCTTTGTACCCTCGCGGAAAATCGGTCGTAAACGAGAGCGAAACATCTTCCTTAATATTTTTTAAGGAAGAATGCAACGTATCGGCGCCAACGTTCGGCAGTTTTGTACCCTCGTAGAAAATCGGTCGTAAACGAGAGCGAAACATCTTCCTTGATATTTAAGGAAGAATTGCGATAATTTTGAGAGGAATGGGGGTTGAAACTTATGGAGAGAGTCTGTCTCCACGTCAAAAAGTCTTCAGCATTCATATAGTAAAGAGCTAAGTGTCCTATGCGAAGTGTCAAAATTGTGCAGTAATGTGTAAAAATGGAAAATAATAATTTCGAGGCAATATTAGACGAGTCGTCTGATGAAGATCACGAGTTGTCGGATAACAGTGTAGACGAATCTGACGAAGATCACGCGTTGTCGAGTGACAGTAATTATATTAGTGATTGCAGTGAGGATCTTACGGATATTCACGACAAGGTAGTGTCTAATTCACAAATCCTTGCGCTAAACGGACGTATAAAAGTTTGCGCCATATACTTTTAATATTCTACGGGTAGTGCTCTTGCTTTATGTATTTCGTGTATGATCTCTATTCAAGATGTCGGGCACATGTATGCAGTTAGAAAGCATGTGATTCAATTACACGACGCAGTGGATGGTCGATACTGTAGCAATTGTAGAGACTCATTGTGTCAGATATTTCCATGTGATATGTGTCCTATTTGCACAAAATAAACTTTTGGAGATTGTGCTGGGACACTTAAAGTGCTGTGAAAATGGCGAGTGATGTGAAGATGTTAACTCAGGACGAATACATTGCATTGCGGGAAAAAGATGTGTTGGAGAAAGCCGATTTCTTCGAAAAAGAAATTTTGCAGTGCATCCAAATGAATGTAAAATAAGTTATAGTAAATGGGAGTTGGAGTGCGATGAATGTATCGATTTGCTGAAAGGACAATACCCACAACCAGGGAGATATTTTAGGAAATTTTATGAAATAAAAATAAATCCAAAATTATTGATCGGAGATTTGCAGTCACGGACAGCTCGAATCGCGCGACTTGAAGAAATAAGAAGATCGCTACGCAGACGTTACTTAAGCGTAGATACCAATGTTCCAGCACTATCGACAAACACTCCAGTAAATTCAATCGTGCAGGCAATACACGGGCGTGAAATAGGTTTCAAAAAACGTCACATGAAAAACCTGTATGATTGCATCTTTACGCATAATTTGTATCATTCTCCACTCGACTTTTTTGACTGGCGAGTTCAAAATTTCTATGTAACAGAACTCAATCCTGGTTGTATTGCAAACGAGTTTGATTGGAACTGGTAAGTGTTTTTACAATAAATTTTAAATTTTTAAAAATTCCTATTAAATTTTTATGTTGCAGAAGGAGCTCCCTCCGTCTCACAGCCGCCTTACCATCGCTGGCGCCCGACCATCCCACCGCCGCCCGACGACCATGCCGCCTCACGATCTATCCGCCGCCGTCGCCCATCGCGACCCCCAAACGCCTCACAGCCACCGCTTCGCAGCATCCGACGCATTTTTCTTACATATATTTTATTTTCATTCATATTTTTTATTATATTTTAAATTCTATACTCTTTAAATTTTTATATTCATATATTTTCATTTTATTTTATAATTTCTTTTATCCATTCAATTTCATACTTATATCTTTGATATTGAGAGCCGATAAAAATATTCTTAATTTTCTTTTATATTATTATATTTTTTATATTTTTATATTATATTCATATTATATTATTATATTCTTATATATTCTTATATTTTAAATTTTTAATTCACATACACACACATTCATACGCACACACACACGCGCGCGCGCACGCGCACACACACACACATAATTATAAATATTACACATACCTATTTTATGAAAAAAAAAAAATTATTTTAAATATAAAAAAACATATTTTACTTTAGAATAATTCCTCTCTTTCCTCCCATTTATATTAAGAATATTATTATAAAAGAATTATTATTATTAATATTGGAAAAAAATATTATTAAAAAAAAAAATCTCCTTCGCATGCACCTCGCGCTATCTCTTTCTTCTCTCTCACGCTACCTCTCAGTCTCTAGCCTGGCGTTTCCCCTTCCCCGTATGACGTCAGACCCCGCAAGGACCACGCAACAAGTTATGTATGAGAGCTGCTTACGGGTGGGAGAAAGATGGAGAATGGAAATGCATGCAAAAATTACATCATAATTTAGACTTTAAAAACTCTTTATTTATATATTTTTCTTACACATTGTGGACTAAAAACTAAAGCTGCTAGGTCACAATCGATGAGTTGATGTTTATTGAAGGCGTCGCTAGCGCGTATTACATTTGATACTTCTTTAGGATTCTCGTTACATTGGACGCGATATTTGAAAATTGTGTAAATTTAACATCGACTGTCTCGGTAATTTTAACCAATCGATCAAAAGATACATCAATGCATGCATCGAGATCGAACATACGGTGTAACGTCGATTCGATCATCATCATGCATACATTTGAAGATTCGAGATTTATGAGTTTGGCGTTGTTAATCGTATGAACTCGCATTGTTAGCGGTCCAACGCTTATAAAACTGTGGACATCATTAGAGTCGTTCCGAAGAAAATTTTAAAGTATCATCGAATATGAAATTTTTATGCTTTTATTCCATATATTCCTACAATTTTTTTTGAAGATCTTATATTGAAAATTATTGTACGGAATTCACAAATTTGACATAATAACTTTATAAAAGCGTATTTATTTCGTTCTTAAATCGGATTTTTTTTTTTTTAATGCAAAGAATAATATTATAAAATCATAAATCCCCTTACTAATCTTGATCATTGAATAAATCTCACCATTTATCTACATTTCCCTTCAATCAGAAATTTATATAAATTTAAAATCATACTATATTATCGTATGCAATTAATTACAACTGCGATTTAGTGCGATTATTTATATTTATAATAAAAAATGGAAAAATGTTTATATTTGTTTTATTTGAATATAAATGCTTAACGAGAAGACTAGAGGAGACCGGGGCTAGTAGGCTCAGTTCAAAGATATTATAAAATACCTCTTTTGTTATAAAAAATATATATATTTTTCTTTGTTTTGAACACGCGTTTTAGATTGGTCATCACTAATTAAATAAAAATATATTATATAACTAATTTTTATCAGATCTATATTGATGTTTTATTTCTTCTAATATATTGATATGTGTGCAATTGAAAACTATTAAAATCATCAAAAAAGCCCGATCTCTAAAAGTTAATGAATTATATAATTTTTTCCATGATTCACGTATATGGCACCACTGTGCGACATCTCTCTCGCGCTATCTCTCTCACGGTCCCTAGCCTCGCGCTATCTCTCTCTTTCGTATACCTCACGCTCTCTCATGAACGCCTCGCGCTATTTCTCGTAATCGCCTCACGCTCTCTCTCTTCTAAGCGTTCTCATGGTCCTTTCCGCAGGTATAAACAAAACAGCGTATGGCGTATAGCATTACGGTGAGCGCTGATGTCCAACCGCTCGAATTTATAAACAGATATTTATTACTACGATTTATCTGAGGGGATGGGGCTGAAGCTTATGGAGAGAGGGTCTGTCTCTGCGATGTTCATCACAAAGTTTAAAGCAGTCGCCGAGCTAAGTATCGCTAAGTGTCGTCGAGCTAAGTTATTAAGTGCAGTGCAAAATGTCTTTTGGATCGGGAGACATTTTGAGCCCAAATTTTTTTTAACAAGAATGTCCTTAGGACTTCATGAAATAATAGACATAATATCTTGGAAGATCCACCTGCTAGAAAATTTATTGAGGACTCTGTTCCTTATATTCACAATGCCGGTAAGTTTTTATTATTATATAATAAATTTGTTTATTAATATTATCTACTAAATTTGTCGATTTTCAGAAGATAACCGAGGAATCCGTCCAAATCGGCGGATACCTTAATCTTCGGCATATGGAACAAGTACGAAATTATCGGTGGTGTGATCGGCGGGAATTGGCCGAGCTATGGGGCAACGCGGAGGGGATCGTGGAATGGGCACAGGATTACTGGTGGGATGACGTGTTCTGCCTCAGAAAATTGTTCGGCGAGGAATCATATCCTCCCGAACCTGTCAGGGAGGAATTATAGGTCTAGTGAGTATCTCTTTTTAATTTTAAAAATTATTAAAATAATAAAATAATTAATAAAAATTTAAAATTTTTTAAGTTGTTTTTATATCGCTAGTACAATAATCAAAGGGGTAGTTGTAAATTAATCAACCAAACTAGCCAAAATTTGTTTATTTAATAGAAGTTACGACGCTTCGACCATATGGTTGTGGTCCTTTTCAAGTATAAACTGAAATAATAATTAATTTAAAAAAAACGGTTTGAATACAAAAAAAAACAGTAATATACATAAATGGATTTGCTGTAAAATTTTGAGTACATACGTTCTTATTGAAACACTTCACAAATTTGAGTTAAAACAAATCATTAACATCTTGTCGAATTTTAAAGAGAGAGAGAGAGAAACATTGTATCAGTATGAAACTTTGTCAGTGACTGAAATATAAAAATAGGAAACCAAGCTAAACAACCTTTATTATTATGTCATAGATTTTATTTAAGCTATCTGTGTCCTTTTGTAGGTTGATTGTATAATTGAATTTTTTAATATATAACATTTCCGCGATTTCTCTTTTTTTCACATATTTCTCATTATGTAATATATTAGGTTTTGTCCAAATCAAATTCATGTCCGAATGCCAACTTATGTTTACTTATAACGGAATGATTGGCTTCATGCAATTTTATATTGTTAAAATGCTCTTTCACTCGAGTACGTAAGTGCCTTTTTGTTTGGCCGATATATGACGCATTACAATTTTTGCAATCTAATTTATATACAATATTAGTTCTCTGATCATTATGTAAACTATCTTGACCACGTTTAATCAATGTATTTAGTTTTTTTTTTGTTATTTTATAGACGTTGAACCCCATGTCACGCATAACACGACATAGATCATAACTCACATCTTTAGCATATGACAATGAAATAAAAGATGTTCTGTCAGATTGTCCACGATTCATATCACAATCATTATTGTGATTACGATTTTTAATACATTAATTCTTTTTTTTTTTTGTATATGTCGTTTGATGATGTGTTTAGGGAAACAATTATTAAGTAAGATATCATTCACCATCTCAATGTTTTTATGATGGAAAATGTCATTGGATAGTAGAATGGCATGATCAACCAGATTATAAATAGTATTAATTTTATATTTTAAAGGGTGGTTAGAAAAAAAAGTTTATATATCTTCCAGAACATGTAGGTTTCCTGTACCAATTAGTAATGAGTCTATTGTCAGAACGAATGATCGTTGTATTTAGGAAATTAATGGAAGAACTAACTTCAATTTCATATGTGAAATTCAAGCGTTGGTGGTAATTATTAAAAGTCATTAATATCACATCTATTTTTGTACGTGGCAATATAGCAAAAACGTCGTCTACATATCTATAATATATGGGGACAGTGAAATTTAACAAACTTAAACATTGTGTCTCCAAATCATCCATCACAATATCTGCTAGGATAGGTGGTAAAAGAGAACCCATCGGGCTGCCAAATATTTGTTCATAAAACTGACCAATGAAGCTGAAACTAGTTGAATCTAAAATCAATTCTATTGCATGTAAAAATTGAGCTAAATTGAAATTTGTGTTCTTAGCAATGTCAGTCCAACGTTTTTTAATGGCATTTAAAATCAACTCTTTAGGAATATTTGTGAATAATGAACTAACATCTAAAGATATCATTATATCATTATCATTAATAAAAGTATCTTTAATATTTTTAACGTTTATCGCTCGTTTATCGCAGTCTGTAACGCTAACTCAGAAACGGCTTTGAACGGCTCAAGAATGGCTACGAACGGCTCAAGAACAGGTCAAGAACGGCTACGTTCGTAGCCGTTCTTGACCTGTTCTTGAGCCGTTCGTAGTCGTTCGTGACTCGTTCGCAGCCATTCGTGACCCGTTCGTAGCCGTTCTTGATCCATTCGTAGTCGTTCGTAGCCGTTCTTGAGCTGTTCGTGATCCGTTCGTAGTCGTTCGTAGCCGTTCGTAGCCGTTCTTGACCCGTTCGTGACCCGTTCGTGACCCGTTCGTAGCCGTTCTTGAGCCGTTCTTGATCCGTTCGTAGCCGTTCGTAGCCGTTCTTGACCTGTTCTTGAGCCGTTCTTGAGCCGTTCGTAGCCGTTCTTGAGCCGTTCAAAGCCGGTTCTGAGTTAGCGTTACAGACTGCGATAAACGAGCGATAAACGTTAAAAATATTAAAGATACTTTTATTAATGATAATGATATAAAGATATCTTTAGATGTTAGTTCATTATTCACAAATATTCCTAAAGAGTTGGTTTTAAATGCCATTAAAAAACGTTGGACTGACATTGCTAAGAACACAAATTTCAATTTAGCTCAATTTTTACATGCATTAGAATTGATTTTAGATTCAACTAGTTTCAGCTTCAATGATCAATTTTATGAACAAATATTTGGCAGCCCGATGTTCTCTTTTATCACCTATCCTAGCAGATATTGTGATGGATGATTTGGAGACACAATGTTTAAGTTTGTTAAATTTCACTGTCCCCATATATTATAGATATGTAGACGACGTTTTTGCTATATTGCCACGTACAAAAATAGATGTGATATTAATGACTTTTAATAATTACCACCAACGCTTGAATTTCACATATGAAATTGAAGTCAGTTCTTCCATTAATTTCTTAAATACAACGATCATTCGTTCTGACAATAGACTCATTACTAATTGGTACAGGAAACCTACATGTTCTGGAAGATATATAAACTTTTTTTTCTAACCACCCTTTAAAATATAAAATTAATACTATTTATAATCTGGTTGATCATGCCATTCTACTATAGTACTCTGCGTTGATACCACTGCTT